>NC_090734.1:22278295-22335795 GCF_036898095.1 Palaemon carinicauda | reverse complement strand
TTTAAATTCTGTTCATGATTTTCAATCCTAAATTCTTCTAACGTTAAAAAAATTATTTTTTTTTTAATAATATTCACTCTTTTTATTCTATGTTCTTCTTTTATCATGATTATTTTTTTTTTTTTTAGATCATGATGCATTTTATCACATGTTTATTTTCAACCAAGTGACAATATACAATTTCCAACATAAATATTGACCTTTCTTTTTTATTTTATTTTTTTTTTTAGTTTTTTTTGCATATTAATCTTGAATTCAATCAACTTTTCTCACCATTTCAAAGTTAGTTCATAAAAACGTGTAAATTATAAATTTCTTACATTTGAGCTTCGATTGTGACGTTTCACGTCTATGCGTAAGATATTTTAAACGCATATTGAGCATTTTTTCCCGGTATTACCGGCTTTATGGCTTCCACTGTTTCATGACTGTGTTTCACATTTGTCTTGCTTGATTATTAGATGTCCTTAACTATCTTCAATGTAGTCCATACATTAATGATATTCTAGTCCCTTATACTTACTCCAAAGAGTTATATGGATTAGATTAAAAATACGCCAACAAGGTATTCCTCAAAGTGAGCTGGAGTTTACATCTGAATAATTTGTTTAGAATTACAATGATCTTTTTAAATCATTTGAATCAAGTTTTGATTCCGTCACCGTTTCGACTTAATCAATCTTAGCATATAAATAAATATAAAGCTATTGAAAAATTTTATATGATCAAATTCCAGATTAATTTAAGGGACATTTCAGGGTGAAATTATAACGGTTATTATATTTGTAAAATATTTGTACTTTAATGACAAAAATAGCTTCATTACCCTTAATAATACTCGCATTAGGAACTTTAAGATTTCTTAGGGAATTAGCCTACCTGATTATTTTATAATTTTCAATTTAGTTTTACGATTTGTTTCCTTTTATTTCAGTGAACAGCATTTATTCTTGGATTTTTTTATATTTGAAACATATGTTGTTTCAAACACATGGATTGAATAGTTGAAATATATATATATATATATATATATATATATATATATATATATATATATATATATATATATATATATATATATATATATATATATACACACACAGACACACACACACACACATATATATATATATATATATATATAAACACACACACACACACACACATATATATATATATATATATATATATATATATATATATATATATATATATATATATATATATATATATATATATATAGATGTGTGAGTATATATACATATATATATATATATATATATATATATATATATATATATATATATATATATATATATATATATATAATTGTTTGCATTCCTTATAACTCTATGATTCTTTTACAACCTTATCATCTAAAGATAGGCGTTTTGTAAGTTATTCTTAAATAAACATAAGATTAAACTAATCATGAAAAAATAGCAATTCCAGATGTATGTTAATATACTCTTTATATATTTTTTCGAACCAATCAAGTAATCACTATCCCCTTGTTCCAGTTCGGGTTGCCTCAACCTGTAGCATTTTTTTTTTCTTTTCTTGACGAACCTTAAGTTATTAATATAATTTACGGTCAATGGTCATCTTTTAACGTCTGCTTCATTTTTAAAAGTAATATGAAAACCTTTATTAATAATTTTTTTTTCACTTTTCCTTGCTTTATTTTTATAATTGACATGAAAACCTTTATTAAATATTTATTTGTTTTATTTTCTTTCTCCAAATTCTTATGTATCATCATCATTATAATTCTTATAATTCTTGCTTACTTTACTGAGTTATATTATCAGTTAACATTTCCTGTTACTAAACACTGATGGCGTCAGGGAGCAAATACAAAGATGAAGAGTGAAACCTGAAATAGAATTCTGAGAATTCATTTAATGTCCACTCAGAAATAAATGTGATAGTAGATAACATACTCCTTCTTTCAAATCATTTCTAGATACCAAAACCAAGTTAAAAGAAAAAGCATAAGATAATATTTGGTTATGACTGCTTATAGTAAAACTGTGAAATATAGAAATAATTATTGAATTCAATTATGGTAATGTATTCTTTTATATCCATTTAGCCCAAAGTAACTCTTCTTATGTGACCGAAATATTTATATGAATCCAGAATCGTATAAATACACTATCAAGATGGTCCAGTTATTATACTTTGAGTGTTTATTATCTGAAATGGGTCATCTGATAAAATGGTCTAAATCTGTCTAGTAATCCCTATTATTGACTGCCTAAATAAATGTTAAGGAGAAGCTAGCTGCTATTTTGTATAGCATGCATTTAAATAAGCATTATTATTATTATTATTATTATTATTATTATTATTATTATTATTATTATAGAAAAGGAAATAAGAAAATTTATAAAAGATATAAGTGATGAACAATTGAAACAACATGTTTTAAAAACATAAACAACATTAAAACAGATATTTCCTATATAAACTATTTGACCCATCTCAGACTCTTCAACATAAAATCATTTGCTGCAAGTTTAAACTTTTTGAGTTCTACTGAATAAACAAGCTGATTAGGAAGATCATTCCACAACTTGGTCATAGCTGGAAAAAAATAACTTCTAGAGAACCGTACAGTACTCAGGCTCATGATGGAGAAGGCCTGCCAATCAGAGTTAACCGCATGCCTAGTAGTACGAACAAAATGAGAATGTTCGGAAAGATCTGAATGTAAACAATGGTCAGCATTATAAAAAATCTTATGCAAAATGCATAATGAACTAATTGAACGACGGTGCCACAGAATAATAGCAAGATCGTGAATAAGAAATTTAGTGGACCATAAGTTCCTATCCAACAAATTAAGATGAGAAACAGCAGCTGAAGATCAGACAGGACAAAATAACATTTAGTTCTGGAGCTAGGATATCGGCAGTATTTATAAAAAAAAACAAAGAAAGATATAATTTGAGTCTAGACCTCCATGAGCATCAAAGTCCAACAAGAGAGCTTTAATTTCACAAGATCGAAACAGCTAAACTAAGTTAGTTTAGCTCAAGGGGAACAGGAACGGGGACGTTCGATTTTGTCATTACTTCGCTTACTGTTGTTGCGTATGGTATTGGTTACCGAAATGGAATGGCCCCTTCATACATACCTGGAATAATAATAGCTCATTAGTTGAGAATATTCCTATCCCATTAACTTGGCCGACTCGTCTTGGTGGGATATAATCAGAGACTTCTAATTAATATTTGTTTAATGCTGAATTCTTATATTACAGCTCTACTTTCTAACTTGATAAACAACGTGTGACCATCGAGTGGGAGTATGTAAACAAAACTCGTACACATACATACTAAAAACCATAAATGAGCATCACTCTCAAATAGATCGAATCCTACTGCAATACAAAAGTAAGAATCACATCCTAACTTTAAGACTATTAATTAATGATTAAATCCTTCATAACATATGCTACTACACTTTTGAACTATGTTGAAACACGCTCTGTCAATGCAATACTGTGTAACATTACTCTTAATACCTGTAGTGCATATAGTATCACAGTACAAAATACATAACAGTCTCCTCCCCCTTAACTTGACATTGTACAAAACTACAAATTTAATCTCTCAGGGGGCTTTCCTCTATTCATCCTATAGGGAAGTACTCTAACTTCATCATGTACTGGTACATGAATAGATTCTGAATCTACATCTGATGTTTGAGCATATTGGTTAATATTTGATTTAACTAATGAAACTCACCTCTAACATTCACATGATCTATAACATTTTTATTTAACGCGTGTAATTGATCAACATGACGTTTTACAATATTTCCACAAACTTGAACATCATAATGTAAATTTCCTATATCTTTTACAAATTTTCCTGGTACCCACTTTTCTGGAGCATTGTATGATCTTACCATGACATTAGAACAAGGGGAAAAAGTCTTACTTTTGGAAGACTTTATAATTGCTTAATCCCTTTTTCTTCTAAATTCCTTTGCCAACTTGGATACAATAAATCTAACTTGCACCCAATCATCCTCCCCATCAACAAATTTGATGGTGTCACACCTGCTGTGCTGTATGGTGTTGTTGTATAAGACAATAAAAACTTTGACATATTAAAATATATGTCATTTGAATTTGCCTTTCTGCATTTCATGTTATGCTTAAATGTTTGAACAAACCTTTCAGTCTCTCCATTCGTGGAAGGGTGATATGTTGCTGAAAATGTATGTTTTATACCATTTACTTCACAAAAATCTTTAAATTACTGTGAGGTAAACTGTGGACCATTATCAGTTATAATTCTTTCTGGAATTCGATAAGTAGAAAAAAAAAATCATTAATTCTTGAATTGTGGCGTAAGATGATCTTGTCTTCATTGGGATTACTTCTGGCCACTTACTGTAAGCATCTACAACTATCAAAAACAAAAAACCCAAGAAAGGACCTGCAAAATCTATTTCCACTCTTTGGCATGGATACCTGGGTAACTCCCACGGGTGCATGCTAGCAAATTGAAGGTTGTTCTGTTACGTGGCACAATTCATACATTTTCTTTCAAATAATTCAATATCTTTATCTACACCTGGCCACCAGACAAAAGTCCTTGCAACAGATTTTGATCTGAAAATACCTTAGTGATCTGCATCTATTTCAGACAAAACCTTATTCCTCAGTGAACTATGAATAATTACTCTTGACCCTTTGATTATACAACCTTGTGCTCTACTCAATTCACTCCTTACATCTATATAGACTTTACAATTTACCTCATGTCCACAGAAGTCCCTACCTGTCATTAAACTCTCTAAAACCTTACTGAATATTGGTTCTTTCTTGGTAATATGTGAAAATTCTTTTGCTGTAAAGGGAACATCATATACAGAAACTAGTAATATACGGTCATCATACTTTTCTGGTGCTTTGTCTACTGGAAATCTAGATAAAGCATCTGCAATACCCATCTTTGATGTAGGACGATATTCTATATCATAATGATATGCAGCTAACGTCATTGCCCAACGTTGTAGCCTTGCAGCTACTAACGTAGATAAATTTGCTTTGGGATCCACTATTGCTATTAGAGTTTATGCTCTGTAAAAATTGTGAACCTTTTCCTTACATAAAGATACATATGAAATTTCTTAACTCCAAACACAAATGCTAAACCTTCTTTTTCTCTTTGAGAGTAATTCCTTTCTACCTTGTTCAATACTTTAGAAGTGAAAGCAATTGGCTTTTCTGTTCCATCCGGCATCACATGAGGTAATATTGCGCCTAACCCTATGTTCGATGCATCACAAAATAATTTAACTGATAAACCCATTTGATAATGTACTAAAAAAGTAGGTGAAGTTATTACCTGCTTGATTCTCTCAAAGGATTCCTGACAATCTTTTGTCCAATTCCACTACACCATTTCTCTGTAAGTTATACAATAGATGTACGATTGTAGATAAACTCTGAATGAGATTTCCATAAAATGTTACTAAACATAAAAGTGATTGTAATTCCTAAACATTTTCTGGTACCTTAGTTGATATCACTGCATTAATTTTCTCCTTAGTCTTGTGAATACCTTTGCCATTGATTACGAAACCCAAGTATTCCTCTAAATCAACTTCTAAAATACATTTGCTCTTAATTACTGTAATATTATGTTCATTCAACTTCTTCAGAACTGCCCGTAATCTTTCTCTATGTTCTCTTTTATCTTTACCAGAGACTAAAATATCATCTATGAAAATAAATACTCCTTGCATTCCTGAAAAAATCTTATCCATAGTTTGTCGCCATATAGTTGGACTGCTTGCTACTTCATAAGGCAATCTCTTTGGCCTATACAAACCTAAGGATGTATTTACTGTACAGAGTTTTTGTGAATTTTTATCAATGGGAAGCTGTTGAAATGCTTGTCTAAGATCTAAATTAGAAAACACATTACATCCTGACATAGTTGCAAACATGTCTCCTGGATTTGGTAATAGATGTTGAGCTACCTGAAGCTTTGGATTCAACGTTACCTTTTAATCTCCACGTAACCTAACCTGACCATTTTCCTTCACAATAGGAACTAATGGTGTAGCCCAATCTGAGTATGTAAACTTTTTTCAAGAACCTTTACTTTCTAACCTTTTGATTTCTGTTTCAACTGCACTTTTCAATACATATGGTACTGGTCTTGGAGCAAAAAATCTACAAGTACTATCTGATTTCAAAACTAAAATTGCCTTTGCGTTCTTTAGTGCACCAACTTTCTCTTCAAATACGTCTTTAAACTCTGATAGAATATTATCCCCAGACACTTCATTCTTGTGTTCATCACGTGTAACTGTACCCTTAAAAATACTAGGGCAATCTAATTTCATATAATGTAACTAGTCCAAACCTAGTAAAGTTTGACATTTACCTTTCACTACCGTTAATGATCTTCTGTCTAACTTCTAATCTTTATACTGTACTTCTACGTTCGAAGTACCTATTACCTGAATATCAAAACCATTATAGAATTTCAAAACTCTATTTTTACCTTCTAATAACAAATAAGGAATGGTTTTAGCTACTTTCTCAAGAATAATTCATACATCAGCTGCTATGTCAACTTGCATTACAATTGGTTTACCATTTATTATCACTTCTACCAATATGTATTTCTTTGCACTATTATTGATGGAATTAATGCAAAACGCAAAACCAGTTTCTGACCTAACCTGATGATCAGGAAATTTTTTTGCATTACTCTCTTGGCCTATATTATCAACGGCTGCATTTATTTCCTATGTGTACTATTTAGTGAATCTGCAAATATTTGAAAAAATTCTATTCTTTCTACAATTTTGGCATGTCTGTCCTGTAGCAGGGGATTTCCTTGCTTCATATGCGAGATGATCAATTTTACCACACCTTTAGCATTTGGGGTTTTCCTGTTGCTTCCGTGTATAGGACTGATTCTGATATTTTTGAGCGTTAGAGTTTGACAATTTCCTATGACTAAGCTCTGACGTATTCTTTCTCTGAAACTCATTGTCTTTCAACTTTGAGCCTGTCTTGCTAATTTTAGAATTTTCCATCCGATTACTTGTAGAATTACCTATTTTATTACTTTGCCTATTTGATATTTCTAGAGCTCTGTCTAAAATCAATACCTTCTCTAGGGTTAAACCTTTATCTTGCAATAATTTTTCTCTTAGCTCTTGTGATGTGCAAAGGACAATAACTCGATCAATGGTAACTTTTTCCACCTCTAAAAATTCACATGAAACAGCTAAATTCTTAAGTCTAGTCATAAACGCATCTAAACTCTCGCGGTCTTTCTGATATGTCAGTGCTGCAAATTGATGCCTTTCAAAAAATTTATTGTGGTAAGAGCCTCAATCGCAGCTTCACTAGAGTCATCGGTAGTGCCTTAAACACTTCCCGAACCTCTCTACCAGCTGTGTGCAGTAATAATGCCTTCTGTGCATTGTTCATACTACCTAAAGCTTCAATGTAAATCGTAGATTTCTTCACACCATTGTTGCCACCGTGTTGCAACAGAATTTGGTTCAGCAACAATGCTAAACTTCTCTGGATGCTTGATGTCCAGGGGCATTTTGACTTCTTACCTGAATTAGGCTAGGCTAATGAAATCTACAGAATTAACTAGATATTCAGTAACAAAGTTAATTCTAACCTAATTTATATGTTAATTGCACCTCTTGCGTGTTTATGCAACTAAGTAAAGGTAATTTCCACTATTTGTTTCATGTAAAACATGATTTTATTATTGTGAAACAAATTTTGATCCTACCTTACTAGGTTGTAACCTATACGATGAATATGTAGGATGTTTGCATCTTTTTTTACATCGAGCTTGAATGTAGAAATATTTTGTGGTGTTCCTCTTTTTTACTGCATACCTGCTGCTGTTTCATGGGGGCTACATCTAGTTGTTTCTTCTGCTGTTGCGTTTCTCTGCATGGCTTCCGTGTCAGCTGTAGTCGCCAAATGTTGTGTATGGTATTGGTTACCAAAATGGAATGGCCCCTTCATTCATACCTGGAATAAAAATAGTTCGTTAGTTGGGAATATTACTATCCCATTATATTCGCCGACTCGTCTTGGTGAGATATAATCATAGACTTCTTACTAAAATACGTTTAATGCTTAAGGCTTACATTACAGCTCTACTCTCTGACTTGTTAAACAACTCGTGACTCTCGAGTGAGAGTATGTAAATAAAACTCGTACACATATATACAAAAAACCATAAATGAGCATCGCTCTCGAAAAGATTGAATCCTACTGCAATAAAAAAGTAAGAAGAATCACATCCTAACTTTAGGACAATTAATTAATATTAAATTCTTCATAAAATACGCCACTACACTTCTGGACTATGTTGAAACACGTTCTATCAATGCGATACTGTGAAACATTACTCCTAATACCCGTAGCGCATATAGTATTACAGTACAAAATGCATAACATCTGTCTAACACATCAGCAAAAATGTTGCCTTTCCTGTGGACAGTGAGTGACAGAACCGTCTGGCTTAAGTAAATGAGGAACTGTTGCATCTACACCAAAGAGTGCAGATTTAAGGGTAGTCCACCACTTATATTTCTGGGTTGTACCAGAAAGGATTTCTTTTATGATTAAATTGTATTCCTTTTCAGTTGACGCATAAAATCTCTGATCAAAAGTTCTGATCTGAGTATAGTTATTCCAGGGCAAACCTGATCTGTTACCCTTCCAAAGATGATAGGCCTCTTGCTTCTCTAAATAATCATGTCTACAATCATCACTGAACAATCATTCTTCACTCGGTACTTTAGCTTACAAGAAGAGATATTATCATTAATATTACTTCTTAAGCTACAACCTTAGTTAGAAAAGCAGGATGCTATAAGCCCAGGACTCCAACAGGGAAAAAAGCCCAGTGAGGAAAGGAGAAAAGGAAAAATAAATATTTCGAGAACAGTAACATCAAAATAAATATTTCCTATATAAACTACAAAAACTTTAACAAAACAAGAGGAAGAGAAATTAGGAAGACTAGTGTGCCCGAGTGTGCCCTCAAGCAAGAGAATTCTAACCCAAGACAGTGGAAACCTATGGTACAGAGGCTAAGGCTCAACCCAACACAAGAATTGTGCTCCTATTGTGTGGAATAACATTATGAGATCAACGTAACACATGTTGCTTTCAATTGACTTTTAAAGTTTGATTAATGTATCCTGTGCAGGCTACTTTCCTGCTAAAGGGTTATACTCATAAATTTTGGATGAAATGAACCAGTAAAATATCAATGATAAGAGTGATGTTAAAAATTATCAAAGGAGCCGCCGGGCTAATTGTTATTTTAAGGACAGGACATTGACATTCATATCACTTTATAAGGCTGCTTAGGACATCTTCAAACTGAAGAGGATTTTTTTTCGTTGACCTTCGATTTTGTGACGCAAGGGTGATATATGCTAAAAATTATTGTTTTTTAAATTCCATCTCCTTCTTTCATATTTGATATCAAGACCAGGGTTTAGTACCTTATAGACATAATGTAGAGTCTTTTTTTCGAAAAGTATTTTTTTTTTTTCATTTATGAACGCACACCAACACATGGAAAAATTCATTATAAAGAAAAAAATCGATATCTTCATGATAGTTATCATAGTATCGTATTCGATATAAAAAAAAGGGTTTTGCGGTGCTTGCGAGTTATGGATTTTGTAAAATGTCAATTGTTCAGGTTTTGACAACATTGTCTCTATATTGATATGACGAAATTATTAGAGAGGTCCTTGTCAAGTCTGTGCAAATGCTGTAAGTAGAGTCAGGTAATGCGTCAACATTCCAAAGTGATTTTTGCAGAGATATAGACATTATACCATCCAAATGGGATTGAGGGCAATGCACACATATGTATTTGCAATAATTGGATATATGTTAACTGGGTTGATGCTACTATAGACAAGAAAAGTAAAAGGTGTTGGAGTAACTTGAGAAAATAAAGAGTATATCTTTATGAAATTTGCATGATATGCAGTTCTTTTGTACTCCCTTACTTTGATTTGTGAATAGTTCATTTCTCATTATTGAATATATCACTTATCTATTTGTGGTTTTACATATTACTTTTTGCAAAATTAGGGTTGGAGCCTTTTTATTGGTGATTTCTCCACGATCAATACTACCTATGAATTTTATCATAATATTTGACCTATATACATTATATATAGATAAATGATTCATCCTTATACGTTTGCTACCATTAAATATGAAAATGTTGCTTATGGTCTACAGTATACGAACACAATTTTCCATTTTCTAGAATATCCTTTGTAGAGTATCGAATTACAAGTACACTCTGTCGTAAATTTATGAATTAATTAAAGTCTTATTTATGAATTAAGAAATTAATACTATTATAGACAAGAATAAGCTCCAATGACAAATTATAACTTTTTTTGTATCAAACCTAAATCCCGCCGGTTGAGTACATTGAGTAATTCAGGTGAGGATTTCAACATATAATACCCTTTATTCATATACAGTATATATATATATATATATATATATATATATATATATATATATATATATATATATATATATATATACGTATACATATATATATATATATATATATATATATATATATATATATATATATATATATATAAAGATATATATATATATATATATATATATATATATATATATATATATATACGTATACATATATATATATATATATATATATATATATATATATATATATATACATATATATATTATATATATATATATATATATATATATATATATATATATATGTATATATATATATATATATATATATATTTAATATGTTAAATATATATATATATATATATATATATATATATATATATATATATATATATATATATATATATATACATATATATATATATATATATATATATATATATATATATATATATATATATATATATATATATACATATATATTTATATATATATATTAATATATATATATATATATATATATATATATATATATATATATATATATATATTTATATATATATATATATTTATATATATATCTTTATATATATATATATATATATATATATATATATATATAAAGATATATATATATATATATATATATATATATATATATATATATATATATATATATATATATATATATATATATATATATATATATATATATCTTTATATATATATATATATATATATATATATATATATATATATATATATATATATATGTATAAAGATATATATATATATATATATATATATATATATATATATATATATATATATATATATATATATATATGTATATATATATATATATATATATATATATATATATATATATATATATATTTATATATATATATATATATATATATATATATATATATATATATACATATATATATATATATATATATATATATATATATATATATATATATATATTTATGTATTTATATGTATATATATATATTTTTTATATATATATATATATATATATACATATATATATATATATATATATATATATATATATATATATATATATATATATATATATATGCAGAAGAACCACCGTGAAAATGAAAATACGAAATATAAGCTTAAGTCCAGACTAGTTTCGTGATACTTCTTCAGAGGACTGATTTATTGAGAGAGGTTTCTTTACATTTTATAGGGAAAGCAAACGTACGAACTTACATATAGAGATTAAGAGAACAATGACACTCCCTTACCAGCTACCTGGGTCAAGTGGGCGGAGTCCCCAAGCTCATTAGACATCTGCCAAAGAGGGTCATCTAGTGGCGGGTAAATTCTTGTTTTTTTGACTTTCAGTACAGTTTATATGAAAACACGGTAGCCTTATCTATATAAATACATAAGCAAAACATAGACATATATATATATATATATATATATATATATATATATATATATATATATATATATATATATATAAATATATATATATATTTATATATATATATATATATATATATATATATATACAGTATATATATATATATATATATATATATATATATATATATATATATATATATATATATATATATATATATATATATATATATATATATATATATATATATATACATATATATATACATACATATACACACACATATATATATATATATATACATACATATATATACACATACATACATATACCCATATACATATGTATATATACATATATATATATATACATACAACATTAATATCATAAACATATAATCATGTATATATCAATACCTATATCTAGCATAACACTATATAGTGCCAATATACTTATGCGTACTATATAAAATAATTTTACCTATTAATGAATGGTAGCTTAGGTCTAAATATTAATTTTATAGCGATGTTAATTATTCACAATACATTCAATTCTACATTAAGTGGTTAATGTTTTTTCATATAGCTTACAAATCTCTTTACATATCAAGGCGTCGAGTTTATACATTCCATGACCAATATTCAAGTTGTATTCAAAAGTTCCCTTTATGAAACTGGACTCTATGTTGTTTTTTCCACTAAGTTATTTGACTGAACCAATTTCTTTGCACCTGACCAATTAATGGTGTGATTTTTATCTCTAACGTGAGCAAAGAGTGCATTATTATCGTGAGCATACCTGAGACTTTTCTTATGTTGTTCAATTCTCTTCTCTAGGGCTTTACCAGTTTGACCAATATAGTATTTTTCACAAGCATTGCATGGAATACGATATGGACATCCCTTGGTAAGGTCAGGAGAATTCTTTATTAAGGCGGTTTTTCTTGTATTTTTACTCTTAAATGCTACATTTACATTGAAGTTTTTCAACAGTTGGGGAATTTCTTCAAAAGAATTACAATAAGGTAGTACAAGTAAATTTTGTGTGTTGTAGTTTTTTCTGTTATCATTACGGAAAACAGTCTTTTTTGCTGTTCTTAGGGCATCATCTAACACAATTTCAGGATACTTTAGTTTTTTACCAATTGCTCTAATCCCATTTATTTCGTCATCAATACATTCAGGGCTGCAGACTCGAAATGCTCTTAAAAACATCGAAGTAGATACAGATTTCTTAACTTTGTTGCCTTGGTTTGAGTAGTAATGGACATATGCCGAGATGTTCGTTGGCTTTCTGTATACACTAAACTTAAGACTATTTTTACCTAATAATGTAAAATGGTTTCGATATATAGACGACATAATATGTGTGATGCCAGGAAATGAAAATTTAGATAACTTTTTCCTTAGATTAATTAGTTTGGTACCATCAATAAATTTCACTATGGAGCTGGAGAATAATTGTACCCTACCTTTTTTGGACTGTCGCATACATAGATGTAATAATATATATATATATATATATATATATATATATATATATATATATATATATATATATATATATATATATATATATGTATTATCAAAAACTTGAAGCCATACTAAAGTCTTGGAACATAAGCAAGCTACAATGCAAAGAAATATGGAGAGAATAATTATGAAAATAACACTGAGGGACAGTATAAGAAATAGGTGAAGGAACAGAAAACAACGGGTCAATGAACTAGGGAAGTGTGGTGGGGACTAGCAGAGAATGACCATAAGCTAATGAAAATGGAAGGACATATGTAAGGCCATCGTTCTGCAGTGTTGACATACCTGATTCCAATATCTTGCCCATAAAGGACCCATGTCGACGACCCTATGGACAGAAGCCCAATGAAAGGATCCAGAGCACCATACATGGATTACATCTTGCACGCTCTTCCATTGGGAAGACTTCTCTTTGACGACTCCAACGCCACCCTTCTCTTTGACATCAGTTCTGATAGACAGAGACAGCGGATAACTTACTGTTCCCATGTGCGAAAAGGTGTTTGACTTCATTTATGCCCTTTCACATACCTTGCGCCGATCTACTGCACAGTTACTAAAGATAAAGTTCTTTTTGCACGGCATTAATAAGAATCTTAAAGGTTGGTTCCGCACCTTTACTTCCAGACAAACTCCAAAATCTTATCAACATATGGACTTATGATTGAGAATCTTTCATCTTCCTGATCCTAACCATTGGTTTGTCTACATCCACATCGAAGTAGTTGGGTCAATACCCACATCAGAGGGTCACTGGTACCTGTTTTTCGTCATCGATCGCTGAAGTCCTTGGCCTGAAGCAATTCCCATGAAAACTGCAATATCCGCCACGTGTATATTTGCTTTACTCTTAGGATGCACAGTGATTTGTTATCACTGAGCATATTACTTCCATTTGCGGTACCATTTTCATCTCTCAACTGTGGATTGCATTTGCGAACCCTCCAGTAATCACTCTGCATCAGACAACAGCCTATGACCTGGCTGCCGATGGAATGGTTGAAAGTTTTTATTGAACATTCAAAACAGGTTTGGGGACCTGCTGCAAGGACTCCAACTGGTTTACCCAGATTCCCTAGATTCTTCTGGGTCTAAGAACCACTCCTAAAGAGGCCTGGATATTTTGGCAGCTGAAATGGTGTATGGTGGGTCGCCATACACCAGGGGTCCCGAACATTTTTAAGTAATATGGCCACATTATCATTCGAAGTACAGATGAGGGCCACATATTAGAATTATACTTACTATTGGAGAAAGTTCACATTTATTTATATATTATTCATCTTTTGAGTTAAGTTTATGTTAAGAGTCTTACACTATTATGCCAACTATTGCTACGTAGGTATTATTCCTATAAATTAAAAAAGCTTAATAGTAGCTCATGTTTTATTGTAGAATTTGTGCAAGAAAATAATGAGTTATTGAAAATTCTATATATCTTATCTTTAATGGGGAACTGGAGGCTGCATCTTATTTGCAAGCTTAGCAATATCAATTTCTATATTTGTAACAGAAAGTCTCAAAATTTGGTGAAGATGCTCATCAGTAAGCTCATATCTTAGTTTTGCTTTTACTAGTTTAATTTTTGAAAATGTTTCCTCACAGATATACGTACTACCAAAAACTTGAAACATGCCAACAGCAAACTTTTTCAAGTCAGAATATTCTTCTGGTAGACTGGAATAAACTTTCTAAAGGCTATTGTCTTGAAACGCGGTTTTCAGGGAATCATAGGCTTGCAAATCACTTATTTGCATTTGATAAATTCCTGGAATATCTTCTGGTGATGCACTCATTGGGTTTTGAAACATTTGAATTGCCTGCTTATGATCATGCAAGTCCTTAAATCTATCTGCAATTTCTTCTTTTAAAAGTTCCATTGCCTTTGTACATTTTTCTTTTGAGGCAGTTTGAGTATTCCTTTTCTCATTCTGCAACACTTTACAACAGGGAAAATTTATAAAGTTTTCATTACTGAACTGATTCATAAATATCTAGTTTATTTTCAAATGCTTTCACCTCAGTAGAAATATAGTGATACCAATTTTCTATTGCCTTGCAGTCTTAAGTTGAAATTATTCAAACGATCAGTTATATCAAATAAGAAAGCTAAGCAGAAAATCAAGTCTGAATCTGAAAATGCTTCTGGAATCTTTCCTTCTCCAGTAAAAAATATTTCAATTTTATGATGAGGAGTCAAAAAACACCTGAGAACTTTTCCTTTGCGGAGCCATCTCACTTCAGTATGGTACAATACATCACCATACTCTGAATCTATTTCAGATAAAAATGTATGAAACTGTCTATGATTCAAACCATGACGTCTAATGAAATTCAAATTTGATACAACGACGTTCATATTATCTTCAATTTTAAGAACCTTACTGCAAAGTACCTGCTGATGATTAATGCAATGGAACTTCAGAGGAGGGGTGCCATTAGCATTAGCGACTTCATTGCAGATTTTCTCGACCAACCCTGTTTTACTTCCAACCATGTTTCTTGCTCCATCAGTGGTTATACTTTTTAACTTGGCCCAACTTAAATCAAGGTTATTTACCACCTGATGTACTTCTAAAACGAGATTTTCTGATGTTGTAGTATCTTTCATACTTTGAAGGGCACACAAATATTCTACAACTTGAAAGTTTTTGTCTACACCTTTAAAAAAATCAGAAGTTGTGCTGTATCCAAAATATCATTGCTTTCATCCAAAGCTAAAGAAAAATATTGAAAACTGTGTGGTTTCTCGGATAAAGTTGTAAACACTTCTCCACTTGAATATTCCATACGCCTTGTGACTGTTGAAGGAGAAAAACTTACATTTTGAAAGTGTGACTACTTTTCTGGACATTTCTTTGACCTTTTTTATCAAGCACTCTTTAACCAATTCCCCATCAGTAAGTGGCTTTCCTTTTTCACATAAATACTTGGTAACCTGGTAGCTGGCACGAACATATGATTCGATCTAACTACCTTTGCTTTCAAAGAGATTCTGCTGAACAGACACTGATTTTTTCAAAGAAGATATCTTGTTTGAGCGCATATCACCTTGAAGTGAAAAATAATTCTTGTGCTGTGATTCATAATGTCTCTTGATATCAAATGTCTTTAAGGTCTTTATTCTTTCGTGACATATAAGACACAATGCACTGTCAGCATGTGAAGTAACAAAGTAGTCAAAAGTCCAACTCTCATTACACAAACGACCCTCCTCATCTATTTTCCCTTTTCTAGGGTTAGATGACATGTTTTAATCCTGTAAGAGAGAAATTTAATGGCTATATTAATGGCATGCGTAGATATGAATATGTATATATGGATACGTACATACCAGTGTGTATAGGTACATAATGTATGTATACATATGTATAAGTGTATGCAGGTATTTATACTGTTATATGTACACATATGAATTTATATATACATACATACCACACGCGCACACACACATACACACACACACACACACACACACATATATATATATATATATATATATATATATATATATATATATATATATATATATATATATATATATGCATGTATATATATATATATATATATATATATATATATATATATATATATATATATATATATATATATATATATATATATATATATATATATATATATATATATGTGTGTGTGTGTGTGTGTGTGTGTGCATATAAACATTTACATACATTTTACATGTGTATATGTGTATATATACATGTAAACAAGTATGCATATATATATATATATATATATATATATATATATATATATATATATACATAATAGGCTGCATGTGTATAAATACATATACACGACGAAACACTAAATGTTTTCTATTCTGGATCGGACATCTTTTTACGGTAAAGGCGTTTGCAACCATTTTCAAAACGGTTTGTAAAAAATATTTTCTAGAGAGGCCAGGCCTTCGTAAAATTATTTCTGTTTAATACACTGTGAATATATAAAAGATTATAGTACCAAATTCTATGTCAGAAAGCGAAAATTAATCACAAAAAATACTCTTTGATAAGCAGTTAGCCACTAAAGATGAACTGTGATAATCTGATTTGCTCTCTGTACGCAAGTTGGCGTGAAACGTTGACGTTTAATACTTGTTCAAACCGCATTCGGTGTAAAATTAGTTTCATCACTTTTTCCTCATGAATTACATAACAGAAAAAATACACGATATATAGTTATTTGAGGATTTCTCTATTTTCTTAGCACACTGTTAATATATATTTAGTTCAGTAACTTAAAAAAAAAGATGCAGTACCAAATCTTATGTCAAAAAGCACGAGTTGATCACAATTGGAAAAAGACGCTTTTTAATAAGCAGTCAGCCACTGAACTAAAGATGAACAGTGATAAACCGATTCACTCCTGTACGCAAGTAAACATAAATCGTCGACATATAATACTTGATCAAATCACGTTCGGTGTAAAAGCAGTTTGATTTTATCACCTTTTCCTCTCAAGAATTACATATCAGGAAAAATACATGAAATTTAGTTATGTGTGGGTTTATTTATTTATTATTATTATTATTATTATTATTATTATTAGAGAGAGAGAGAGAGAGAGAGAGAGAGAGAGAGAGAGAGAGAGAGAGAGAGAGAGAGAGAGAGCGCGCGCGCATTACCCTTAAATTGCTCTGAGGGCCACACTAGGCCATACAGCATTTCAGCTGGTTGTCATTGCGGAATTTTCTTCTATCTGCACCATCCTTCTACAATCTCCTGCACCTAGGTAACGTCGTGGGAAAATTTACTCCATGCCGCCAGACTTACAAGCCCCCTACTAAGCAACTCATACCAACATATTTGCACTCGACAACAAATATTTTTGATTATCTTGTTATCACTAACTTTTTTTCTTATTTTTTTTCTTTATTACGAAGATGAAGAGAAAAACTTTTTCTGAAAACGAACTCAATATCAAGTTAATGTATAAGAAATTAGAGACTTGTTATTATTTGAGCATAGATATTTTTAGTAGAATGATCCTAATTATTCAGTAAAGATTCAATTATGCTGAAAATAGAGTGTAATGGATTATAAGGTGAACACTGGGGAATATAACTAGATATTTATTAGGTAAATAATAATGCATGTGGTGGGTAAAAAGAATAAAAATAAGTCGAATTTACGAATTCCCTCGCTTAAAAGGTTTATGAAACATTGTCGAATAATGTCATGAAAGTCAGTAATTGGTTATTTTTACTGGAGCACCAATTATTATCATGAAAGCTTCATTACCATGGGATCTATTGAAAATGTTTACAACACGCACTGGGATTATTACCTCAGGTTTTTCATACAAAAAAAAAGAATTATTCACAGGATTAATAGTCACTGCATATATATATATATATATATATATATATTTTTGGGCTCAAGCCATGTCGTCCTGATGGAAGTTCCTATAGGGTAGCTTCCTAGGGTATATTACAACTATGGCGATATTCCCAGAGAATTTACCTTAAGGTACCAGAATTCTAACTCCTGGAGCGAGTATCCCTCGTGAAAGGGATATCGCGACATATCAGAGGACGTATTCTAGACACGCCACATGGCAATCTACATCCTGGACAGAGATTTCGTCTCGTAGGAGGTGATTGGCTAGATACGAATTCGGGAAAGAAAAAGGGGAGCCGCTCCCAAGGCTTCCCTATCCTCCGATTCGTATGCGTGCCTGGCGCCAATCCTGGCGCCATCTGTATTCCTTTTTGCGTAGCTTAACAACTCGGTGTTTTTTCCTGTTTTTCTCGCAAATCTTGGATTTATTCGACTTTTCATGGCTTCTCCGTCTTCGTCGGCCTCTGATAAGTTGAGTATAGTGTCTGTTATGTATAAATGTAGGCTCTTGGTAAAATTTTGAGTGATTAATAGGATTAATCTTTGATACAAGAGCCGTAGCCTACCAGAGGCGTCTTGGACGCTGTCGCTCGCTAGGTATAAGTTAGTTAGTCAGAGCGACATTCCTGGTTGTTTTGCTTTAATAAATTTTAGCTATTTAGCATTACATAGGATTTCCTTTCGTGCTTAGTATTATTTGGCGAAGTATTCGCCATTCTGGCCTACGCTAGGCCATGTAGCCTAGTCGTTTGGTCCTAGTACTTCATGCATGATTATGGTTTTTCCGAGTGTAATCAAAATTTTATTGAAGCTTTAGGCTATATTTTATACATCTTAGACTGTGTGGAATATTTCCAAGATAGTATACGAGTGAGTTTCGGTGAATTAGGTAATCGATTCTCTTGGTGCCTAGGCTAGTTGCTTATGGAGCCTTAGTATACTTTATTATTCTCCCCGGTTGCTTTCTTTTCTTCGGAGAAGGTATGCAATCCCTTTCCCTCTGTTTAAGCCTTGGGCTTATCCCTAAGTGTTTTTTTCCGAATTTATTTTCGATAAAACTATACTAGGGTGTTACTGTACCTTCCTGTTCCTGTAGTTATGGTTCAAGAGGGACAGAACAACAGAGTTTTTAGTCTGAGTCTCTGTTGTCTGACTTGGGGCTGAGTCCCCCTCGCTGACCTAACACATACAAAGGGAGCTTAGCTCCCTTAGGTCACTACCGAAGGTTTCTGTGGATATGATTCCTTCTTTTGTGATCTACCAGACTAGTCCTGTTGCTGTTCTCGCGGGAGGATAAGTTCTTCCCTTAGGAGTAGCAACGCCTTCCTTGCTTTGGTGCTCTGGAAGCTGGCAAGTATTGCTGGCCTTTCCCCTTAGATCTCCCTTAGGCTAAGATAAGTTTCTTGGCTGCGGGTGATCTGTAACTAAAGCAAGGTTGGCAGGACCCTCTTGTCCCTCCCCCTCTTTCTTCATACTGTACTGTACGTCGTTCTACATCTGGACCTAGTATAGGTTAGGATGTGGAATTGACTCAGCCCCTTGCCGGCCGGCAGAGCTGGCCGGCAGGGGTCTTACTGTACTGTACGTCGTTCTACTTCTGGACCTAGTATAGGTTAGGATGTGGAATTGACTCAGCCCCTTGCCGGCCGGCAGAGCTGCTGGCCGGCAAGGGTCTTATGTTTTCGAGTGCTGCCCGGACCTCTCTTGGTCCCTCATCCATGCCTGCCGGCAGAGCCGGACGGCATTGGTCAAGGAAGCCTTAATTAGTTTCTCCCCTTCCTTATATGCACTCTTTCGGATGCCGGGCTTGGAGGTTGTGTACACTCTTATCCCGCCATCCATTCTATTTTCTTCTAAGTGCTGTACCTGTCCCGGCTGCCGGCCTATGAGGCCGGCAGCCGGGCAGGTGTAGTCCTCTGGTTCTTTTGCTGCCGGCTGGCATCGGTCTTGTACCTTTGCCGGCCGGCTTATGTCAGCCCTTGTCTGCCGGTCACCAAGAGTGTGGCCGGCAGCTGGGTACTACCTTGTGTAGTTGCTGGCCGACAGCATTGCCGGCCAACACTGGCTGTTACCGGCCGGCAGTTGCTGCCGACCGGCACAGACATTTGAACCAGAGTGCTGCCGCCCTATAGCTGTTAAGTAGTATACTTTAAAGCTAGTTGTGGTGTGTGCCGGCCGGCAAAGGCAGGCCGGCACACATCCCCCTATACTGTACTAGTATTCTTCTGTATAGCATATACAGTAAGAGGAAAACTATAGTAAGGGTTTTGGTACAGCACTGTGTCTTCTAACACTATTGTGTTTTCTTGCACACCCCTTTGCTGTTGCCCTCAGATAGGAAGCTGAGTTCTTCCCTGTCTATTATCCAGGATTTTAAAATCATTGTTTAGGTGTGAGCTCCACCTGTTTCCTCTGGAAACCTTGCATTGGTTACTCTAGAAGAGAAAAACCATTTTTGATTTTATTATCCGGAAGGCTGCAACAATGGGTTGTGAGGGAAACACAAGTGTGTGTCTTTCCTTTATGAATTGTTATGCTATACTCTGCATATCCAGTGATACATAGTTCACTTGATACTCATGGGAATTTCTTCTCTTTACAGGAGGACCCTCCGAAGTGCGGAAATGTTTTCTGCAATGTCCGCAGCAAGAACCTCTGCGGACATGAGTGTTGTAGGAGACATGCAGCATGCGCTGTCTCCAAGGATGATCTCCAGTATTGGGACCCTCAGGTATGTACTGTATGCACTAACCTGATTACTGAGGCTTTTGATTCCCCTAGAACGGCGGAATCAAGGGATATAGCAAGGGAAAAGCTTCGTACTTGGGTAAGGGGCTTCAAGAAGAACACCTCTGGCCCTTATCTTCCAAGTGAGAAGATGAGGGCGTATCTTTTTCCCCAGGCATCAGCTGATGCAGTGATTCCCCAGCCTCAAGAGGAGATCCCTCAAGATCAAGTCCAGGTGGACGTGGAAGTCGCAGTTGCGATGCAAGACATCCAGTTAGATGACAGGATGTCTGACCTGGACGAACGTTTGGAACAAGACCTCCTGGCAGATGGTCAGGATGAAGTTCAAACCCCGGATGTCGTAGAGGATGAGGTCGACGAGGTGTCGGCTATTCCGGTTCAGATTCCGGATCCTATCCCCTCAACATCGGCCGGTCTCCCAGTAGAACTGGGACAGGCCCTCTCTTCGATTGTTGGAATGATCCAACAAATGCAGAAGGAGAATCAGGAGAAGGCGGCTGCTATGGAACTGCGTATGCAGTCCCTGGCAGAATCACGTGGACCCCGGAAAGAGCTCAATGTGAAAGACCTTCCCGTATGCTCAGATGCTAACCCCTGGATGTATGCTGAGCACATGCCAATGACGACTGGAAAGATCGTCATCTTGGATAAGCTGGGTTCAGTTCCACTAGAGGAGGTGGAATTTTGGCCCAGCAAGGCATCATATCCGGACTGCTATGTCCGGCTGAGAAAAGAACCAGCTTCAAGGGAGGAGACAGAGCCGAACGAGGTCATAATTATGGACCACGCTAAGGCTCAAGCCCTACTTTCAACCTCGATGAAAGAGAGGGGCTTCTCTAACTCGAAGGTAGCTGCATTGAACAAGAAGCTCCCTTCTTTTGTGTCCTCTCCTGCTAGAGCCTTCCCCTTTTTACAGAAAGGGTTTGCGGCTGTCCTAAAGGCAGTCGAGGCCGGCAAGCCTTGCCCCTCCCTGGAGGAGTGTAAACCCTTGTCGCTGGCCCTGCCTATGGACCACAAAGACTGGAAGGATGTCCATCTGACATTCTCAGTGGGAAAGTTGGAGGCTGATATTGCCGGACGGCAATTCGGCGAGGACCTCCCCAAGCTGTCCGACTCTCTTTTACGAAGAGAGTTCGAGACAAAAGAAAGACTGGCTGCCTCAATGTCTCATCAGACTACTCTTGAGACGATGGCAAGTGACCCCAAGGTCCATGAAATGTTCATGGTAGTGGCTAAGTCTCACCTAGCCACAGTGACGAAGGACCTTTATAGCTTCGTCAGGGCAAGGAGAGCTTGCAGGGAGTTCGTGTTCACCGGGGCCTCGGTGAGACACGAGCCAAGGAAGTTAATCTCCTCCAACATTTGGGGAAAAGACCTTTTCCCTACCGATGTGGTCAAAGAGGTTGTTGATAAGGCCGCCGTGGAGAATAGAAACCTTCTCCAGAAGTGGGGCCTGGCTATCAAAAGAAAATCTTCCCCGGATGAGGGTCCTCAACCAAAGAGGAAGAATATGAGGACTAGGCTACCGTCTCGGTCAGCCAAGCCTTTTAGACAGCAACAGCAACTGCAATTGCCATTGCCTCCAGTGCCCCAGATGGTGGCACAAACCCCGACTACTTTTCAGTGGGTACCCCAGGCTGTGCCAGGTCAGTCATCCACATTCACCCCAATGTTCGAAGGACAGTCTTCTTCCTTTCGTGCAAAACCTAGAGGAGCAGCCAGAGGCTCGTCTAGGCGCCCCTCAAGGGGAAGGGGATTCAGAGGTGGTCGTGGTCAGGGAGGCAAGACCTCAGGACGGCAGTCCAAGTGAAACGATACCGGTAGGAGGGAGACTGATGAAATTTTGGGATCGCTGGACCTTCGATCCCTGGGCCCAAAGCCTACTCAAGAATGGACTGGGCTGGAGCTGGTACAGCACTCCACCCCCGTGCCTTCAGTTTTTCCAACACTCCACCCCCGTTCTGGAGGAGTACGTTCAAGAACTGTTGGAGAAAAAGGTGATCCGAAAGGTGAAGTCCATCAAATTCCAAGGGAGGCTGTTTTGTGTTCTCAAGAAAGACTCGGAAAAGCTCAGAGTCATTCTGGACTTGTCGCCACTCAACAAGTTCATAGTGAATTGCAAATTCAAGATGCTAACACTGCAACACATAAGGACCTTACTGCCCAAGAGGGCATACTCAGTCTCTATAGACTTGTCAGACGCCTATTGGCACATTCCAATCAGCCGTCGACTCTCCCCCTACCTAGGGTTCAGGCTACAACGGAGACTATACGCCTTCAGAGCCATGCCATTCGGGCTAAACATAGCCCCAAGGATTTTCACGAAGCTTGCGAGCGCAGCTCTCAAACAATTACGCCTAAAGGGAATTCAGGTAGTAGCCTACCTGGACGACTGGCTGGTGTGGGCAGCATCCGAGACCGAATGCTTGCAAGCTTCCAGTCAGGTGATCCAGTTCCTAGAGTACCTAGGCTTCAAGATCAACAGAAAAAAGTCTCGACATCTCCATCCCAAAGGTTCCAGTGGCTGGGAATCCACTGGGACCTTTTGTCACACAGTTTCTCCATCCCGACGAAGAAAAGGAAGGAGATAGCGGGCTCTGTCAAGAGACTTCTAGATTCCGAAAGGATATCAAGACGCGAACAGGAGAGGGTACTAGGCTCTCTCCAGTTTGCTTCAGTGACAGACCCAGTGCTAAGAGCACAGCTAAAGGATGCAACAGGAGTTTGGAGAAGGTATGCATCAAACGCGCGAAGAGATCTGAGAAGACCAGTGCCGCCTCGGCTACGTACTCTTCTCAGGCCTTGGTTCCAAGCCAGACATCTAAAGAAGTCGGTTCTTCTTCAGCCACCTCCCCCGTCGATGACGATTCACTCAGACGCCTCAAAGGAGGGATGGGGAGGTCACTCTCATCGGAAAAAAGTCCAGGGGACTTGGTCCAAGCTATTCAGGACCTTTCATATAAACTTTCTAGAAGCTATGGCATTGCTCCTTACCTTAAAGAAAGTCTCCCCGCGTCACTCGATCCACACAAGATTGGTGATGGACAGCAAGGTGGTTGTGAGATGCTTGAATCGACAAGGGTCGAGGTCACCACCTCTCAACCAAGTGATGTTAGCCATTTTCCGATTGGCGGAAAAGAAGAAGTGGTACCTGTCGGCAGTTCACCTTCAAGGAGTCCGCAATGTGACAGCGGACGCTCTATCCAGGATCATTCTCCTTCATTCTGAATCAAGTCCCAGAACTGCAGATAGACCTCTTTGCGACGAAAGACAACAAGAAGTTGCCCCTGTACGTGTCCCCGTACGAGGACCCCTTAGCGGAAGCAGTGGACGCGATGTTCCTCGACTGGAACAGATGGTCCATGATTTATCTGTTCCCTCCTCACAACCTTCTGTTGAGGGTCCTCAACAAACTGAGATCCTTCAAGGGGGTAGCGGCAATAGTGGCCCACAAGTGGCCGAACAGTATGTGGTTCCCCTTGGCGTTGGAACTACAGATGAAGTTTGTGCCGCTACCACATCCAGTTCTGACCCAGCAAGTCCAGAAGTCGACTGTCTGCGCTTCATTACAGAAAACCCGGACCCTGCAGCTCAAGATTTTCTCGCCCTTGCGGTGAGAAAGCGTTTCGGGATTTCGAAAGCCAGCATAGACTTCCTAGAAGAATATAAGTGCAAATCGACTAGAAGGCAATATGAGTCATCTTGGAGAAAATGGGTGGCCTTTGTAAAGGCAAAGAATCCGCAGGAGATCTCAACAGACTTCTGCTTATCTTTCTTCATCCACCTCCATGGCCAAGGGTTGGCAGCTAACACGATTTCAGTGTGTAAATCTGCTGTGATGAGACCCATTTTATTTGCCTTCCAGATCGACCTAGGTAACGAGATCTTTAATAAAGTTCCGAAAGCCTGCGCTAGGCTCAGACCTTCAGCACCTCCAAAGCCCATCTCAGGGTCTTTAGACAAAGTTTTTCATTTCGCCTCCCTGTTGAGCAATGAAGAATGTGCGTTAAAGGATTTGACGCAAAAAGTTATTTTCCTATTTGCACTCGCGTCCGGGGCCAGGGTTAGTGAGATCGTAGCCCTCTCGAGAGAGGCAGGTCGTGTTCAGTTCCTGGATGGGGGGATCTGAACCTGTTTCCAGATCCTACGTTTCTCGCCAAGAATGAGTTACCCACCAACAGGTGGGGTCCCTGGAGAATCTGCCCTCTGAAAGAAGATGCATCTCTATGTCCAGTAGAATGCCTAAAGGTCTATCTTCGTAGAACTTCAGACTTCAAGGGTGGTCAACTATTCAGGGGAGAAACATCAGGCTCAAATTTATCTCTGAATCAACTCAGAGCGAAAATTACATATTTTATTCGCAGAGCGGATCCTGACAGTACACCCGCAGGTCACGATCCGAGGAAAGTTGCCTCATCCCTAAATTTCTTTAATTGTATGGATTTTGAACATCTCCGTTCATACACGGGCTGGAAGTCTTCCAGGGTGTTCTTTCGCCACTATGCGAAGCAAGTAGAGGAACTTAAGAGATCTGTGGTAGCAGTGGGTCGTGTAGTTAACCCTACTGTTTAACTCTGTGAGGAACAGTGGTCTTAATTGGGATGATTAAGTCCAGGGTGAGTGTGTAGATACATACTGTACTACAAACTAAAGGAGGGCACCAAGTGCCTGCATAGACTGTTCCTTCTTTCAAAGGTGAACCTAGCATAAGTACAGACATGTGTGCCGAGCGTTTCTAACGCTAATGTGATTGGTTTGTAATACAGACTTTTATGACTTGATACCTCGGTATCTTATTAAGTGGCGTTTAATGGTTTTTCTTTCAGATAAACAAGTTCTGTTTACTATCATACTTATGCTTAAAGTTTTGGGTTATCCTCTTTTATATATATATATATATATATATATATATATATATATATATATATATATATATATATATATATATATATATATATATATATATATATTTGTTGTTAACCTGTCTGTTTATTGTCTGTCAATAAACTTGTTCTTGAGAACCTTGCGTCTCTTTCACCTGTGTCAATTTATTGGTATATTTGAGCATTTAATTCTATGTATCTTATCTGGGATAATTCTGATAGAATTGTTCTGTTATGCAAGCTATGTTGCATTGGTTTATGTAAGTCCCCTAATGTGAGGACTCCGTCCCATAAAGGGACGAGGGCGGTTTTATTAGTTTCTTCCTATGCGGATATAAACCTTTGTCCAATACAAGTATTGTGCGGATTACTGGTCAATATATATTGACGCAGTGGTTCTATACAAACTATGCTTTACTTAATATAGGGCGAGACCACTATATTAGCTTGCCTGGTATTCATACATAGGTATATGTACTCTTCGAGACTTTTCCAGAGTCTAGTAGGACTCCTCCCTGTAGGGGGCAGGAAGCTCTAACATAGTTTATAGTTAGTTGAAAAGATGTATAACAGTAACATCTTAGGTCTCTAGGTTTAGTCGACCGGGAAAAAATTACCTCCGGGGAGTACGGCACGTTCTGAGAATCCACAGATACAGTAATGCCCTGGTACACTTCCATCAGGACGACATGGCTTGAGCCCAAAAAACGGATTTTGAGCGAAGCGAAAAATCTATTTTTGGGTGAGATGGCCATGTCGTCCTGATGGACCCGCCCTTGCCTTTCCAAGAAAGGGCTGTAGGACCCCTCCCTACATACAGTATCTGTAGCACCTCGTGTACGCTACAAGGAATACAGATGGCACCAGGATTGGCGCCAGGCACGCATACGAATCGGAGGATAGGGAAGCCTTGGGAGCGGCTCCCCTTTTTCTTTCCCGAATTCGTATCTCGCCAATCACCTCCTACGAGACGAAATCTCTGTCCAGGATGTAGATTGCCATGTGGCGTGTCTAGAATACGTCTTCTGATATGTCGCGATATCCCTTTCACGAGGGATACTCGCTCCAGGAGTTAGAATTCTGGTACCTTAAGGTAAATTCTCTGGGAATATCGCCGTAGTTGTAATATACCCAAGGAAGCTACCCTATAGGAACTTCCATCAGCACGACATGGCCATCTCACCCAAAAATAGATTTTTCGCTTCGCTCAAAATCCGTTATATATATATATATATATATATATATATATATATATATATATATATATATATATATATATATATATATATATATATATATATATATATATATATATATATATATATATATATATATATATATATATATATATATATATATATATATAAAGTTTTTCAGACAATCTTCTTGTGAATGTGAGAGAGAACCGTTTAGCACTATACCTAACTCGCATGAATCCATTGATATATGATGGAATTCAAAGGAGTCAGCTGTACATACTTTATTATTCATGGCTCCTGAACAGTAAGTTAATTTATCTAAGACTCTAATGACTGTATATGTTTCCTTATCAGGGGAAATCGATGCGTATCCTGTCAAACTGGATATTACTGGACTTGAGTTATTCGTCATGAAATTTGGGAATGGTGATATTTTGTATGCTTGCCAGGCATCAGAAGAGTCAAAGGGAATTGTAATCATGATCCTGTAATTTTCAACGCCTACTGATATTAAGCTATAATAAAATTCTAACTTATGGGCATTTAACAAAGGAACATAACCTATTCTCTCCCGTCTGTTCTCCAAAATTAACCCTGGATAGGTACGGTCCTCGGACACCCCTTTAAGGGTATACTCGGACGCGAACGACCCCGACGCCAAAAAAAATTCTTGAAAAATCAGTTTTTGCAGTAACCTCCTTTTTTCTTTTGCCAAAAAAAACTTCAATGAATGCTTAGAACAACTGTAAAGATAAATACTACTCATCTGCAGAAAAACTATTTATTATAAATATTTTAAAAAATTAAGTAGAAAAAAAAAGACCTGACATAAAAATTCATAAAAAAAAAGTTTATACATATATACACAAATCCTTTTAGGAATTGATTCTTGAATGTTTAGGACACATCTTGATGTATTTTGGATGAAGTCAGACCCATGGAGGTGAAGATCTGAAATGAGAAAAAAAGGGTAACTTTTTTTGGCCAAAAAAAATTGTCCAAATTTCATGAATTTTTTTGGGTACCCAAATGAAATAGGAAGTGGCTAATTTTTTTATGGAATAAACATATGTTATCCTAAAATAGAAATATGTAAAAAAATCTTCATTATTTTGTAAATTATATTTATATCAGGGGCCATATCTAAAGGTAATTTTTTGAGTACTTGGAAATTTCGTAAAAAAATACATATATTTAATATATAATATGATATTTATGCAGGTAAAAATACACCAAAATATCACAAATTCTATAGGGAACAAGAATATATATAGATAGGGCAGCTTACGCTTCGGATATGTCCACAAAATGGCCGCCAACCACACTGACTCAGACTCCCTAATCTGCCACTTGAAATGTAGGAAGGGTATGTCAATTTCAAGGTGTTATTTACTAATCTAATTATTATTGGATATGCATAAAAATTGTATGGTGGGTTGCTGGATAATTGTCGATTATTTTACGACTATAAAATTAAAATTTTGACCCAAAAAATTTTTTTTGAAGGAAAATAAAATCGAAAAAAAAAATGTAAAACAATATTTTAGCTAAAAAAATTTGATGATATTCAATCAAAAAAAAAGTAAACAAAATTTTCCGACAAATAAACATCTAGAGGAATCATTACTCTGTGATAGTTCCTTAGTACGTAGTAATTTTGAAAGAATTGGGAAAAAACGAAAAAATGGCAATCACCGGAAAATCGAACATATACCTATATATACGCCATATCTGGCTAAAAAAAAGATAGGCATGGGTAGCCAGATCATCTAGAAACACTTTCCAACACTATAAAAATATAAGTTTTGCGACACTACTTGCCAATTCCTTACGGTAACATGACTAAGCAAAAAAATGCAAAACAAATAAAAAGGGGCACTCGTGGAAAAATGGCCATTCTAATATACGGCATTTCAGAAAAAAAAAATTTCAGCCACGTGCTAGGCAAACCATCAAGGCATATTTTCCGACAAATAAACATATAAATGAAATATTACTCTGTGATAGTTCCTTAGTACGTAGTAATTTTGAAAGAAATGGGAAAAAACGAAAAAATGGCAATCACAGGAAAATCGAACACATACTTATATATACGCCATATCTGGCTAAAAAAAAAATAGGCATGGGTAGCCAGATCATCTAGAAACACTTTCCAACACTATAAAAATATAAGTTTTGCGACACTACTTGCCAATTCCTTACGGTAACATGACTAAGCAAAAAAATGCAAAACAAATAAAAAGGGGCACTCGCGGAAAAATGCCCAACATTCTAATATACGGCATCTCAGATAAAAAAAAAAGACATGCACGTGTTAGCCCAACCATCAAGGCACACTTTCTAACACATAAACATGAAAAAAAAATCAATAATATACGGCAATTCCTTACTACGTAGTAAATTTTTACAAATATTGAAAAAAAAACAGAAATTGGCAACCGCAGTTAAATACCCAATATACCAATAACTACGTCGTATCTGACAAAAACAAAATCACGCATGGGTAGCCAGATCATCTAGACACACTTTCAAACATTAAAAAAGCAAAAGTTTTACGACACTATTTCGCAATATCTTACGGAAAAATGACTTGGCAAAAAAATTAAAAAAAATTAAAAAGGGACACTCGCGGTAAAATGCCCGACATTCTAATATATGACATCTCAGATAAAAAAAAAGACATGCACGTGTTAGCCCAACCATCAAGGCACACTTTCTAACACATAAACATGAAAAAAAAATGAATAATATACGGCAATTCCTTACTACGTAGTAATTTTTACAAATATTGAAAAAAAAACAGAAATTGGTAACCGCAGTTAAATACCCAATATACCAATAACTACGTCGTATCTGACAAAAACAAAGTCATGCATGGGTAGCCAGATCATCTAGACACACTTTCCAACACTAAACAAGCAAAAGTTTTACGACACTATTCGGCAATATCTTACGGAAAAATGACTTGGCAAAAAAATGAAAAAAAATGAAAAAGGGGCACTCGCGGTAAATTGGTCCTCGTGGTGATGAACGACATTTTAACTAAAAAAAAAAACATGCACATGGTAGCCAAACAATCCACCAAGACTTTCCACAACTGATAACCTATACAAGTTGCACCATTCTACGACAATTTCATAATACGTAATAACTTTGATAATTATGCAAACTACCTCAGAAGGGTAAACTCGGACGCGAACGACCCCGACGCGTCTCAGAAATCGGGGAAGGAGTACAGCTACAGCAATGCACATCTGGACACTACTAGAGCGTGTAGGGGAGACACCTCCTGCAGGTCGATCACCCACAAATTCAGTCACAGGGGTGAGTCACGTGAGAAAAACCTGTTTTTTTTTGACGCTCGGGGTCGCAAACGACCCACCGTACCTATCCAGGGTTGTTAGGTCTTTAACTGGCAAAACATGTGGTGATAAAACACCATTAGTTGCTAAGTAATAGCTTTCACATAGTCTTTTGATTTCTCAATAAAATATGAAATTTCAGTACGGATATGATCTATTTTTGAATTATAATGTTAGGTCTTTAACTGGCAAAACATGTGGTGATAAAACACCATTAGTTGCTAAGTAATAGCTTTCACATAGTCTTTTGATTTCTCAATAAAATATGAAATTTCAGTACGGATATGATCTATTTTTGAATTATAATACGTTAATGTTGCCAGGAAGTTTTGTACTTCCATAATCTGACTGATATTACTAGAACGTTCGTTCACCAAACTCAATATTTGATTAATTGATATTAATCAATTCCTCAGTTCTGATGAAACTAGTTCATTTTCCTGTTCTAAAAACTCAATTTTCTTATTCTGTTTACTGATTTTAATACGATTTGAAATTCCTAAGCCTAAACTTGCAACACATCCAAATATGTTTAGTGTGGCAAAAATGAACAGGTTACGTCTTTCAAGGTTATTATGTCGCACTGTCCACATCAGTAGGTCATGAGCCAGAGATTCTGCCTCGTCAGTTTTATTCTGCAAGTCGTATGATAACATTTTTGCATCAAGCGAACTCTCTGTACTAAAAGGAAAATGACGTCGATGCATTTCATTTAATGAAGCAGCGAACCTTGAGAGGTTGCTTTTTGAGCTAGTAACGTCATCCTCTGGGAGGAAAATCGTTTGCATATTTACTTCTATGATTATATTGCTTGCTGTAATGAAAACGTCTTCTGTTTTCTCTACAAGAGTGCCATATTTAAAATCTATAATTATAGTTTTAGGGCTCTTCCCACACAAAAAAAATGTCTGAACGAACAATATTACTCCTAACAATAAAGACTTCATTTTGGAAACCTGCAATGAGAAAAATATATGTAATTACTCCTGTTGTAAATAAAAATGTTTACACAATAATATGATACAAGTTACATAGATACAAAAATTTCCTCACTTCCTTCTCTCTTATTTTAATTTCTTATGTGAGCCAATGGTACAATTCCCTCATCAGTGGGTTGGGATACGTTTGAACTCTAAATCTATTGGCCGTTAATATTTTTAAAATGTTAATCGGGCCTTTAAACTTAGGTGTCAGTTTCTAATTGAGGCCTTTGCGTATGTATACTTGTATGTATAGCTTATCACCCACGGTATATGTTTTAGTTGGCTTCGCTATTTTATCATGATACCTTTTCATTATGATTTGTGATTCTTCTAGATTCTTTCGAAGGATATCATAACGACTTTTGCTTGCATTCATAACATCCTTTAAAGTATTTGATAAATTAGTTGTAGGCGTTAATGCATGGAAAGGCGTTCTAGGTGGGGTACCGTACATTGCCTCGTGCGGCGACATTTTAATAGATACATGATATGAGTGATTCAGAGTACTTAGTACAGCAGGTATGGCAATATCCCAGTTGGGGTCTGATCCCTCTAGTGTAACTCTTAATATGTTTAAAACCTTCCTATTCTCTCTTTCCACTAGCCCATTCGACTCTGGGTGATAGATCATAGTATTGATTTTCTTTATGCCAAGGAATTCACACTATGAGTTAAGGAAATGATTATTGAATTCTTCACTCGAGTCTGAGATTATCATTTGTGGAATTCCATGTTCACAAATGTAGCACTCGTAAAACTTCCTAGCGCATTCAATCGCAGTTTTAGTTTTAAGCGCTATCAGTTCTGTATATCGAGTCAAAGCATCTATAATTACTAAGAGGTGCATATTTCCTCTGTCTGACTCGTAAAATCCTGCTAATAAATCTAATTGTACTCTTTCAAAGGGTTAATTGGGCACGGGATAAGCCCCTAGGCTGACAGGTGTCTTCGTGTGCCCTTTGTTTTCCTGACAAGTGTGACAATTAGGTATGTGCTTTTTTATATCTGTAAGCATCGTATGCCAATAAAAAAATGATTTGGCTTTCTGTGACATTATGGAGAACCCCGGGTGGCCATGCAATGGATTTGCATGCAACCAATTTAGGACAGTGGGTATAAGTGAGATTGGTACCACTACCTGGTCGTTAGTCATCTGTGGTGTATTGCGGGTTTTCCTTGTCGCGGATCTACACAGAATATTATCTTTGATTATATTATTCTGCTGCGTATACTTTATATATTCCTTTTCCTTAGGATTTCCGTTCAAAGCATTTATGATTTTTTCTAATTGCTGATCTCTTCTTTGTTCAATCTGTATTAGTTCAGCGCTCCAGCCCAGATCTTCCTCTTCAGATACAGTTTTAACAATAGGCATGGATGTTGATATATCTATTAATTCAGCTAATGGCTCAGTACAAGATGAGACGGGGTTGCGTGATAATGCGTCAGCAATGATATTCTCTTTCCCAGGTAAATACCCGATCCTCGAGCCAAAGTCTTGTATGATCAAATGCCACCGAGTTTGTTTGGGGCTTTGACTAAAGCCTTTAAAGAAGTTGGTTCAGGGCTTATGATCAGTAAGAACCTTGACGGGATAACCGTATATTATGAACTTAAAATGCACTAGTGAGTTAACAATAGCTAGCCCTTCCTTGTCTATTACTGCATATTTACTTTCGGAGGGTCTCAGATTACGTGAATGAATAGCTATCGGGAAAAAACTGTTTGTCATATTGCTGAAGCAATACCCCACCTACTCCTAGGTTTGAGGTGTCTGTTGCAATGAAGAATTCCTTACCGAAGTCAGGAAATTTTTTTAAGATAGGAGAACTACACAGTTAATCTTTCAAGGTATCAAATGCCTGTTGATGCTTCTCAGACCATATGAAATCTACGCCCTTCTTCCTAAGATCGGTTAGGGGAGTGGCTATTATTGAATAATAGCGTATAAAAGGCCTGTAATACCCACTACTCCCCAGAATTTGCTGTATTCCCTTGACATTAGTAGGTATCGGAAAGCTACGGATAGCCGACATCTTTTCCTGGAATACTTTAAGACTTTGACTAGACACTGTAAAACCTAAATAGACTAATTCTGTATAGAAGAGCTCATACTTACTAATCTTTACCCGTAAATTATGCTGTCTTAGTGTCTGTAGCACTAGCTCCAGCTTACGTGAATGTTCTTCAAAGGTATTATAAAAGATTACAAGGTCGTCCATATAGGCATGCAATATGTCCTCTAACAAATCTCCAAACACTATGTTTATCATTCTAGTAAACGTTATGGGAGCAAAACGTAAACCAATGTCCCCTGGCTGTGCTGAAGGCAGTGTATAGGATACTATCTTCTTCTATTGGTATCTGGTGAAAGCCATTAAGTAAGTCCAAACGGGTAAAATATTTGTTCTGACCTAGCAAAGATAAAATATCATCAGTAAATGGCACTGGGAATCAATCAGGGATCGTTTCCTCATTTAAGCGACGGAAGTCTACACAGATACGCCATGTTCGATCTTTTTTTCGGTACAATTATTAATGGAAAATTATAAGGGCTATTCGATTTCCTAATGACCCCTTTTTCTAGTATTTTACCTACTTTATCATTTATCTCATTCTGGAATTTCATAGGGAGTCTGTACGAGGGTACATATATAATTTTCTGCTTGTCTTTTAACCTTATTTGGTGTTCTATGACATCCGTTTTACCTAAGGATCCATCCATAGTGGAGAAAACATCATGATATTTATTTTAAAGACCAAACAAATTCTGCTGAATTTCCTCTTCTTGAATATCTTTATTGATTTTACTTTTTATAGATTGCAAAACGAATCCATCCGCAACTGATTGAGCGTGATTGATCTCAGTGACGGTAAGAATGCGATGTTTATAAACTTCCACATCCACTATATGTTGGTTTTTGTGAATTACTAAAGTGGTATTAAAATGATTACAGACTTCAATATTACATTGTTGTTGTGAGCCGACTGTATAAATAGCTTGTGTGACGGACAATCCGTTAGTTTTCAAAGTGTCGGAAAGGATTAATATTTCAGATCCTGGCAAAGTTTTCTTTACTCGCACTAATATATTCGAAGTTACATTCGGCTCGATAGACTGCGTGCAAGATGATATTACTGGTGAACGAGAATTCTGCTGGGTCGCTTATATTATTTCTTTATTCATGAGACAAGTGATTGGTTCTTCAACGTACGTTACTGTTTTATTTGCCATCTCCTTTTTATCCAAAACTGATTTTAAGGTATTAGAAGACTTATAAAATTTTCCTTTGATATACACGCCATGTTTGGCAGGGGCTAAGATAATGTTTTGAGTGCCACTAGATGGGTATCCTATAATTACAGTTGGATACATATCAATTTTTTTCACAATGATAAAGGTATCGGCAAACGTGCGCTTACCGACCTTGTACTGAACATGAGTTACTCCTATTACATTTAATTCATTATTTTCTATACCCGAGAGCCTTACTCCGGACTTCTCTATAGGGAAGTTTGAAAATATCAAGTGATGAGTCCTCAAATCCATGATATTACGTGGACTACCAGAGTAAAAAAATAATGTGAAGGATCGGTGTTCTAAATTTACAGAATATAATGTTGGTCGTAACTCATTTTGGCTTATTATTGCGTGAATTTGTTGCAATTCTATGGGAACCTGCACTGATTTATTGGATTCGGCCGTGTGTTTCATAGGAAAATCTATTGCCTCACAATTATCTGATAAATTATTAAATGGATTATTTGATACAAAAGATGTTGATATGAATGACCCAACGTCACTCTCCTTCCCATTGGAGTTAATGATGTGGTATTGGCTTTGCTTTGCACATTCTGAAAATTTGTCTGACCTTGCGAGTTCTGGCCAGACGGGCCAGGAACAGAGTTACTTGAAGCACTATTTGTTTGTTTTTGATTTTGAACTACATTGCCGTTTGCCTGTTTCTTTTTATTAAATTGAGTATTTTTCTTGTTATTTCCATAGGGAACTGTCTGCGTATTTCTAGGATTTTGTTGTTGATTATGTGAGAAGCATCGACTATATGAATGGGTTGAACTATTATGAATCGAACAAAATCGCATCCTACAGTCTGCAATCAAGTGACCTTGACGTTTGCAATTATAACAAGTCATCCCTGCAGCTTGATTATTATTAACTATGTTTACATGTTGTTGCTTAGTTTCATTCTTTGCAAAAACTTGTGTAAGCAAAGGATCAAGGTCAGTACACTTAGACATGTGTTTCTTTATCTGTTTATATACATCTAATTCTGTACTTTCGGGCGTTAGCTTTTTATCAAAACACAGCACTAAAGCTTCTGGCAACATAATTGTCATGGAAGTTAAATACATTAGCTGTAATAAATCTTTCACGGCGATGTTATCTCCTGTAACCCATGTGGAATTACCTAATATATCCTGATATTCATTCAGCCGGTCAGCAATGAGAGCCGCCCGTTCTATAACATTAAGCTGAGTCATAGAGGCTTGATTAAGTGTATTTCCTAATGTCAAAACTACGTCTAAAGCTTCCTCACCGCCATAGATTGCACGTAGCCTAACTTTGAAATCGTCCCATGTAACTGCCTCTTGATAAAGAAACTCCCATAAGATATGCGCTTGCATCTCCTTTAGCAAAATCTATGAAACTTTTAGCTTCTTGTAATTGTACAGATGGGTCTGTGATGCGTTTTGCATTTAAATGAGCATATACTGACGAGATCCATGACTCGACATTTTGAGGTAAGAACCCATTGACCCAACCTTAAAAAGGAAGGATAGCTGATCTAGCACTCACTAGAGTTACAACAGAACTAGGGGTACTGGGTCCGGGAGCGGGGTTACTAGGATTCACAGGAGGCGTCATGTTTACTTTAATTTTTTTTTCTATCTCTACGATTCCTTGCAATCCTATCAAAATCTCTATATGAATACAGACGTCCACTGCGTAAATGCATATGCACTATACAATAAAGATATGTTGCAGATTATAATAAAGTCCCCCAAAATGATGATATCAAGACAGTTAATGTGACAAAGATATTTCCCGAGAACTTCTGAAAGAAAACGGAATTAGCACAAAGAGAATTCGTAGTTGAATATAGATTCCTTTAATGAAGGAAAATTAATATTGCACATAACTCAGCCTAGCAATAATGGACGATCGACTCGTGACATAAAACACTTCACTGCAAAAACTGAATGAATAAAGGATGTACTTAGCTTTAGTATATATGGGCGAAGAAATGTTGATCCGATGATGTCACGTCCTCTCTCTCTCTCTCTCTCTCTCTCTCTCGTTTTGCAAGAGTTTAGCTGGGTGATGACCTTCGACTTGGCTTCTCGATGTGATTCTCGAATGTTTGTGATGAAAGTCTTCCATTAAACGTTGATACTGATACTAGAATTCGTCTCCGTGTAGGACATTTCTTCGTATTCTTAGGATGTCTACTGATGTATGTTGATTGAAGATCCTGTTCCTCAGTTCATATCTGATTTATAGCTGATATTCGATGAGTTCATTACTTCGGTAGATGTAGATACTTTGTCGTAATTGTAGATTTATTACTGTTGTAACCGCTAATTATTACAGTATACTTGTAATCGCTGGTTGCTATAGTTGTAATCGCTGCTTGTTATAGTTGTAATCACTGGTTGATATAGTTGTAATTACTGGTTGTTATAGTTGTAATCGCTGCCACCAATTGTTAGTGTGAGAATGTTATACGCACACATCGCGGTTCATCTCATATCTCTTCAATGTGATATAGAATTATTAGACTTGTAGGTTAATACTTAAAATAAGTCAAAGTTTAAGTTAGCTTTAAACAATTTATTGTTAGCTCCATCACTGAAGTATGGATGGTTTGGTCGGAGGACCATTCCGTATGAAAAGATGAATAGAACTGGTTTACAATAAGCTAGCGTCCATAACGTAGTATTAGTTATCTCAGTGTTTATTACAAATACAAAGACAATATGATCATGCAGCCTTATATCCGGAAGTCAGGTGGTTCCGGTAGGGATCAATAGGTCAACTGTTTCTCACGGGAGGCTTGTGACATGTTTACAAGACATAGATAAATGTTTACTTATGCAATGCTTTAGCTTAGTCTATTTTCACATCCTGTTATGGCTGTCATCACACACTCCCAACTCTCCAATGATCCCTTGGGTCAAGGGTTTATAATGTATATATATATATATATATATATATATATATATATATATATATATATATATATATATATATATATATATATAATATATATATATATATATATATATATATATATATATATATATATATATATATATATATATATATATATATATATATATATATATATATATATATATGTAATAGTTAGTAATTACATGTTTAAAACACATGACGTAATATGTCATTGTGGAAGAAGAAGCTAGCGTGAGATTTGCTGTAGTCAGATAAAATCATAACAGGATGTATTTTGCATCTCTCAGCAATGTAACATTTTTCTAGAGCATAAACACAAATGCATACCATGTGAAAGATTGTGTCGTCACCGGATGCAGGTGTCTTCCTAGACGAATGTAAAGTTTACATATTGTGTTTAAATTCTGAGACAACTAAACATACGATATATGTGATATCGATATTTTAGGCAGTTCTTATATATACTTCGCCTGAATTGGTCATCCGACCAAACCAGCTATACTCCTGTGATGGAGATGTTTAACACTGTTGTTTTTAGAGAATAAACCATTTTAAAGTTACCATGATTAACTTTAATTCAAGACTCAACATCTCAAACAACACATACTCAATGTGTGTTAATAACAGTAGCACACAAATAAATGGTGGCAGCGCTAAAACTCTAAGAACCAGAGAAAGATCTTCAAGAAATTAATAATAAGACCCTAAGAATTAGAGGAAGATCTTCAAGAAATCAAAAATAAAGCTGTAAAAACCAGAGAAAGATATTCAAGAAATCAACATTAATGAATCTACAATTTTGACTAAGTATCATAGTCCATCGAAGACTAAAACATTTGATGAATGTTATACATACAAACTGATGAACTGGATCTTCAATCAACATCCTAGGAAACCCAAGGACTGACGTTCAACGCTTACAAAACATATCCAAGAAGCACTACATTCAACGGAAATTGGACTGAAACATTCACCCAAACATCAAGAGAGAGAGAGAAACTCTGACGGACACATTCACCCAAACATCAAGACCGAGAGAGGATATGACGACATCACACAGAACCATATAAAAGCTAAGTACAATTTTCATATTCATTTCAGTTTGGGCAGTGAAGTGTAGTTATTACGAGTCGTTAGTCGATTATTACCGGGGCGAGTGGTTTGCTAATCTTTTATTTTCCTTTCATGAAAGGAACCTGTGTTCAACTCCGAATTCTCATCTAGAATTTTTCTCTCTTTGTGCTAATTCCGTTTTCTTTCAGAAATTTTCGGGAAATGTCTTGGGATTAGTAGCATTGTTTCGTGGAATTCTGTTATAATCTTTATCAGTGGGGGCTTATGACGTTTACGCAGTGGACGTCTGTATTCATATAGATATTTTGATAGAATTGCAAGGGGTCGAAGAGATAGGAAAAGAAAGACAGCAGTCATGACGCCCCCTGTGAGCTCCATCCCTAGACCCAGTGGCCTAGGACAGATTAATCCTCTCCCGATTGTGACGCTTGTAAATGCCAGGTCGGCAATCCTTCCTTTTCAGGGTCAGGTTAATGGGTTCTTGCCTCAAAATGTAGAGTCATGGATTTCATCCGTCGATGCCCATTTAAATGCCAAACAAATTGTAGACACTTTTGTACAATTACAAGAAGCTAAAAGTTTTATAGATTCTTCAAAGGAGGATGCGAGTGCGTATTTAAGAGGTGTTTCATTTCAAGAAGCAGTTACCTGGGATGATTTCAAAGTTAGGTTACGTGCGGTCTATGGGGGTGAAGAAGCCTTGGATGTAGTATTAACGTTAAGAAATACACTTAATCAAGCCACTATGAATCGGCTTGATGTTATGGAGAGAGCAGCTCTCATAGCTGATAGGTTTAATGAATATCAGGATATTTTAGGTAATTCCACTTGGGTTACTAGAGATAACATCTCCGTGAAAGATTTTTTACGATTAATGTATTTAACTTGCACGACACGTATGTTGCCTGAAGCAGTGCGGTGTTTTGATAAAAAGTTACCGCCTGCAAGTACGGAATTGGATGTATGTAAACAGATAAAGAAACACATGGCTAAGTGTCCAGACCTCGATCCCGTGTTAACTCAAGTTTTTGCAAAGAATGAAACCAAGCCACAACATGTAAATGTAGTTAATAATAGTCAAGTTGCTGGAATGAGGTGTTATAATTGCAAACGTCAAGGTCACTTAATCGCGGACTGCAGAACGAAATTCCGTTCGGTACATAATAGTTTGACTCATTCATATAGTCAGTGTTACTCGCGTAAGACACAACAGAATCCTAGAAATACACAGTCAATTCCACAGTCAGTTCCATATAGAAATAAAAAGAAAAATCCTCATTTTAACAATAAGAAGAAACAGCCAAACGTCAATGTGGTTCAGAATCCGAAACAAACAAACACTTCTTCGAATAACGCTGAGCCTGGGTCGTCAAACCAGACCTCGCAAGGTCAGACTAATTTTCAGAATGTGCAGAGCAAAGCAAATACCACATAATTATCTCCAGTGGGGAATAAAGTGATGTTGGCTCAAGGTCATTCATGTCAACATCAATAGTATTGAATAATCAATCTAATGCTTTATCAGATCATTGTGAGGCAATAGATTTTCCTATGAAACACACGGCCGAATTAAGTAAAACAGTACATGCTCCCGTAGATTTGCAACAAATTCATACAATAATAAGCCAAAATGAGTAACGGCCAACATTATATGCTGTAAATTTAGAACACAAATCCTTTACGTTATTTTTTGACTCTGGTAGTCTACGTAATATCATGGATTTGAAGACACATCATTTGTTGTTTCCAAACTTTCCGATAGAAAAATCCGGAGTTAGACTCTCGGGTATAGGAAATAATGAATTAAATGTCATAGGCATAACTCATGTTCAATTCAAAGTCAGTAAACGCATGTTTGCCGATACATTTGTTGTTGTACAAAACAATGATATGTATCCAGCTGTAATTATAGGATACCCATCTATGGGAAATCAAAACATTATCTTAGCCCCTGCCAAGCACGGCGTGTATATCAAAGGGAAATTCTATAAGTCTTCTAATACCATAAAATCAGTTTAGGATAAAAAGGAGACGACAAATGTAACCGTAACGTACGTTGAAGAACCAATAACTTGTCTCACTAATAAAGAAATAATATACGCGACCCAGCAGAATTCTCGTTCACCCGTAATATCATCTTGCACGCAATCTATCGAGCCAAACGTACCTTCGAATTTAATAGTGCAAATAAAGAAAACATTACCGGGATCTGAAATATTAATCCTTTCTGACACTTTGAAAACTAACGGATTGTCTGTCACACAAGCTATTTATACAGTAGGCTCACATCAGCAATGTAATATTGAAGTCTGTAATCATTTAAATAACACTAGTAATTCACAAAAATCAACATATCTTGGATGTAGAAGTTTATAAACATCGTATTCTTACCGTTGCTGAAATCAATCACGCTCAATCAGTTGCGGATGAATCCCTTTTGCAATCTATTAAAGCTTAAATCAATAAAGACATTCAAAACGAAGAAATTCAGCAGAAAATTTTTGGACTTTTAATTAAATATCATGATGTTTTCTCCACTAAGGATGGATCTTTAGGAAAAACAGATGTGATCGAGCATAAAATAAGGTTAAAGGACAAGCAGAAAATTATCTATATACCCTCGTACAGACTCCCTATGAAAGTCCAGAATGAAATAAATGATGAAGTAGGTAAAATGCTAGAACAAGGAGTCATTAGGAAATCAGACAGCCCTTATAATTTTCCATTAATAATTGTACCGAAAAAAGATCGAACATGGCGTATCTGCGTAGACTTCCGTCGTCTAAACGAGGAGACGATCCCTGATCGATATTTTATCTTTGTTAGGTCAGAATAAATATTTTACCAGTTTGGACTTACTTAAAGGCTTTCATCAGATATCATTAGAAGAAGATAGTATCCCATACACAGCCTTCAGCACAGCCAGGGGCCATTATGAATTTTTGCGGATGCCTTTTGGTTTACATTGTGCTCCCATAACATTTACAAGAATGATTAAGATAATGTTTGGACACTAGTTAGGGGATATATTGCATGCCTATATGGATGATCTTGTAATCTTTTCCAACACCTTAGAAGAACATCTACGTAAGTTAGAACTAGTACTACAGAGATTAAGACAACATAACTTAAGGGTATAGATTAGTAAGTGTGAATTTTTCAAAACAGAATTAATATATTTTGGTTTCATGGTGTCAAGCTAAGGTCTTAAAGTAGTACATGATAAGGTTTTGGCTATACGTAATTTTCCCATACCTACTAATGTCAAGGGAATACAGCAATTTCTGGGTTGTAGTGGATATTACAGGCGTTTTATACGCAACTATTCAATAATAGCCGCTCCTTTAACTGATCTTACGAAGAAGGGCGTAGATTTCATATGGTCTGAGCATCATCAACAGGCGTTTAATACCTTGAAAGATGAACTGTGTAGTTCTCCTATCTTAAAATTTCCTGACTTCGGTAAGGAATTCTTCATCGCAACAGACGCCTCAGACTTAGGAGTAGGAGGGGTATTGCTTCAGCAATATGATAAACAATTTTTCCCGATAGCTTTTTATTCTCGAAAACTGAGAACTTCCGAAAGTAAGTATGCAGTAATAGACAAGGAAAGGCTAGCTATTGTTAATTCACTAGTGCATTTTAAGTTCATAATTTACGGTTATCCCGTTAAGGTTCTTACTGACCATAAACCACTAACCGAGTTCTTTAAAGGCTTCAACCACAGCCCTAAACGAACTCGGTGGCATTTGATCATTCAAGATTTTGGCGCAAGAATCGGGTATTTACCTGGGAAAGCCAATATCATTGTGGATGCATTATCACGCAACCCCATGTCATCTTGTACGGAGCCTTTAGCTGAATTAATAGATGTATCAACATCCATGCCTCTTGTTAAAACAATATCTGAACAAGAAGATTTAGGCTGGAGCGCTGAATTATTACAGACTGAGTAAAGAAAAGATCAGAAAATAGAAACAATTATAAATGCTTTGAAAGGCAATCATAAGGAAAAGGGATATATAAAGTATAAGCAGCAAAATTATATAATCAAAGATAATATTCTGTGTAGGACTGTGACAAGGAAAACCTGCAATACACCACATGTAACTAACGACCAGGTAGTAGTACCAATCTCATTTATTTCCACTGTCCTGAATTGGTTGCATGCAAATCCATTACATGGACACCCGGGGTTCTCATTAATGTCACAGCAAGCCAAATCATTGTTTATTGGCATACAATGTTTACAGATATGAAAAGACACATAGCTAATTGTCGCACATGTCAGGAAAACAAAGGGCATACGAAAACAATGGTCAGCCTAGGGGCTTATCCCGTGCCCAATCAACCCTTTGAAAGAATACATTTAGATTTGTTAACAGGATTTTACGAGTCAGACAGAGGAAATAAGCACCTCTTAGTAATTGTAGATGCTTTAACTCGATATACAGAACTAATAGTGCTTAAAACTAAAACTGCGATTGAATGAGCTAGGAAGTTTTACGAGTGTTACATTTGTAAACATGGAATTCCACACATGATAATCTCAGACTCGGGTTGTGAATTTAATAATCACTTTCTTACCTCATTGTGTGAATTCCTTAGCATAAAGAAAATAAATACTATGATATATCACCCAGAGTCGAATGGGCTAGTGGAAAGAGCAAATAGGAAGGTTTTAAATATATGAAGAGTAACATTAGGGGGATCAGACCCCAACTGGAATATTGCAATACCTGCAGTACTGAGTACTCTGAATCATTCATATCATATATCAATTAAAATGTCACCGCATGAAGCATTGTATGGTACCTCAGAAAGAACGCCTTTCCATGTATTAACCCCTACAACTAATCTATGAAATCCTTTAAAAGAATGTATAAATGCAAGCAAAAGTCGATATGATATCCTTCGAAAGAATTTAGAAGAATCACAAATCTTAATGAAAAGGAATCATGATAAAATAGCGAAGCCAACTAAAACATATACCGTGGGTGATAATATATATACAGGTAAATGTACGTAAAGGACTCAATTATAAACTAACACCTAAGTTTGAAGGCCCATTTAACATTTTGGAAACATTAACGGCCAATAAGTTTAGAGTTCAAAACGTATCCCAACCCACGGATGAGAGAATAGTACCATTGGCTCACATAAAAAATTAAAAAAAAAATATAGAGAGGGAAAGAAGTGAGGGAAAAATTTTTACTTGTATGATTAAAAGTTTTCTTCTTAATACAGTAGTAATTACATATATTTTTCTTGTTTCAGGTTTCCAATATGAATTTTTCGTTGTTGGGAGTGATATTGTTCGCTCAGACATTTTTCTCTTGTGGGACGAGCTCTAAAATTAAAAGTATAGATTTTAAATATGGCACTATAGTTGAAAGACAATAAGACGTTTTTATTACGTCGAGCAACGTAGTTGTAGAAGTGCATATGCAAGCAATTTTTCTTCCAGAGAATGATGTCACTAGCTTAAAAAGCGCCATTTCAAGGTTTGCTGTCTCAATAGATGAGTTGCATAGAAGACATTTTCATTTGACTACAGAGAGTTTGCTTGGATTGACACTAAAAGTTGCAGAGATGCTATCTGATGACTTGCAAAATAAGACTTACGAGACAGAATCTTTGGCTCGTGACATTTTGATGTGGACTGTATGGCACGAACATAAAGAAAGACGAAACCCGTTTATTTTTGCTGCATTAAACATCTTTGGGTCTATTGCAAGTTTAGGTTTAGGAATTTCCAATCGTCTTAAGATTAGTAAACAAAATAAGAAAATTGAGTTCTTGACTCATGAAGATGAATTGATTATGTCAGAACTGAGGAATCAGTTAGCTTCAATCAATCAAATTATGGATTTAGTAAATGAACATTCCAGTAATATCAGTCAGATTATGGAAGTACAGGATTTGTTGGCAACGTTAACGTATTATGATTCAAAAATAGATCACATACATAACAGAATTGCACATTTCATTGAGAAATCCAAGGATTATGTAGAAGCTATCACGTTAGCAACTAAAGGTGTACTGTCGCCCCATTTGTTGCCTATAAAATACCTAAAGTTAGTTCTGAAGAACGGACGGGATAAACTAGGCTATGTTCCTTTGTTAGACGAACGTAGGTTAGAATTTTATTACAGCCTAATTACAGTAAGCGTTGAAAATAACAAGATTATGATTACAATTCCCTTTGATTCTTCTGATGCCTGGCAATCTTTCAGTATATCACCATTTCCGACTTCCATGACGAATCACTCAAATCCAGTAATATCCAGTTTGACAGGACAAGTATTGATTTCTCCAGACAAGGAAACATATACGGTCATTAAAGACTTAAATCTATTAACTCGCTGTTCAGACGCAATGGATAGAAAAATATGTACAGCTGACTCATTTGAATTCCATAAAAACTTAATGGATTCATGCGAGTTAGGTATAGTGCTAGACGGTGCTCTCTCCCATACACGTGAAAATTGTCTGGATAAGCTTTATCCCTTTGACAATAATGAGTTCAATTGCAGACTGAACAATGGCTCATGGATAAGATACGACAAGGACGGCTTCAATGTATCATGCCCGGACGGATCCACGTCCTATGCAATAATCTTCGTTGCAGCAGATGGTTGTATCGGGACTTCCCCTAATTCCATGGTGACCGGGATAAAAACCATCATCAGAGAACGAGCCTACTTCGCGAACTTCCCGTGGACGTCTACAATGCCATCACTACCTTTTCCATACAACAAACAGGTAGCCAAGCGGTTGATGAAATTGACAGAGATGGACCACCTGTCACCGACTTTTAAGGAATTTCTTCACCCCATACCACTAGCAAGAACAGTTGTGACGATGATGATATTTATCGCCGTGAACATCCTTGTTTGGCGTAGGTTACGGAACAGTTTGCAGCTAAAACAGAACGTTTTGCCTTGTCCAGACAAAACTCCTTATTTAATTCAGTTTAAAGCTGTTTGAAGTGGCCACCTCATTTGCTAAAAGAGTAAAATGGTCTGGAAATAGCGTGTGTACGAAAAGCAGTTAGTACGCTAGTAATATGTAATTGAAGAAACTATAGAACATTTGCATTGTTAAAAATACATTTAAAAAACATTTAAAAAAATAAATCATTTTTTCTCTCGGCATTTAATGAAATATATAAGCCGGAATGTTAAAAGAAAAGAGAAAAAAAAATAAAAATAACAGAATCTATGGGCATCAAATATAATATATAAGCCCTATATATAAATATATATATATATATATATATATATATATATATATATATATATATATATATATATATATATATATATATATATATATATATATATATATATATATATATATATATATGTACGAAACCTTGGTACGTGTAAGTACCAGGAATTTGTGTTTGTGCACTAAAATTGAATCTTTACCAAGGTAAAAAATATTTTTATTAATTACCGTATTGTGTTAATCTATGTTTCTGACAAAGGTAACAGTTATTCTTTAACAAGTTACCGAATCATATGTATATCAGTATTTTTTTGGGGTACCATATAATCATTTGCTAGCAATGTACCATATATGTGATCTGTATTCGTCATGCGTTTTTTTTCTTTGCTTTGGTAATATCTTTTCATATGCATTATTGTTATTATTTTATTTTATGTGCCTATTTGGACATTCGTCCTCATTTGCTTATGGCTAAAGTTAAACAAAGAATAATACATATATCCAGTCACATTCTTAGTAAACATATTTTGGCGTGTTGTTAAATTTTTAGAAAAAAAATTGAGATAGCTGGCCGAGCTAATGTAAAGTTACCATGATTGACTTTAATTCAAGACTCAACATCTCAAACAACACATACTCAATGTGTGTTAATAACAGTAGCAAACTAATATATATATATATATATATATATATATATATATATATATATATATATATATATATATATATATATATACATACATATATATATATATATATATATATATATATATATATATATATATATATATATATATATATATATATATACACACACATATATATATATATATATATATATATATATATATATATATATATATATATATATATAAATATATATATATATATATATATATATATATATATATATATATATATATATATATATATATATATATATATATATATATATATATATACTGTATATATTGATATGTATATATACATATATATATATATATATATATATATATATATATATATATATATATATATATATATATATATATATATATATATATATATACATATATATATATATATATATATATATATATATATATATATATATATATATATATATATATATATATATACTGTATATATTGATATGTATATATACATATATATATATATATATATATATATATATATATATATATATATATATATATATATATATATATATATATAACGGATTTTGAGCAAAGCGAAAAATCTATCTTTGGGCTCAAGCCATGTCGTCTTGATGGAAGTTCCTATAGGGTAGCTTCCTTGGGTATATTATAACTACAGCGATATTCCTAGAGAATTTACCTTTAGGTACCCAAAATTCTAACTCCTGGAGCGAATATCCCTAATAAAAGAACCAGGGATATCGCGAAATATCTGAGGACGTATTCTTGACACGCCACATGGCAATCTGCACCCCGAACAGAGATAACACTTCGAAGGGGTCAATTGGCAAGAATACGAAAACGAGAAAGAAAAAGGAGACCCGCTAGCAAGGTATCTCTCCTCTCCCGTTTCGTAAGAATGCATTAAGCCGCTCACGGCGCCATCTGTATTCCTTTTTGCGTAGCTCAACAACTCGGTGTTTTTTCTCTGTGTTTCTCGCAATTCTTGGATTTAATCAATTAATTATGCTTTCTCCAACTTCTTCTGCTTCTGATAAGTTGAGTACTATTTCTTTTATGTATAAATGTAGGCTCTTGGTAATTTTAAAAGTGATTAATAGTAATATCGTTGTTACAAGAGCTGTTGCCTACCGGAGGCGTTCTGGACGCTGTCGCTCGCTAGGTATGAGTTATTTAGTTAGCCAGAGCGACGTTCCTGGCTGTTTCGCTTTAATAATTTTAGCTGTTTTGCGTTACATAGGATTTCTTTATATGATTATTTTAGTTTTGTTTGTCTTGGCGAAGGATTCGCCGATTCTGGCCTACGCTAGACCGTGTAACCTAGTTGTTTGGCCCTAGTACTTTCCTGCATGATATTCAGATTTCTGATTGTTTTAAAATTTTATTGAAGCTTTAGGCAGTTTTATACATTTAAGATTATGTTGATTTCTTCCAAGATAATATTCGAATGAGTTTCGGTGATTTAGGTAATCGATTCTCTTGGCGCCTAGGCTAAGTTGTCTATGGAGCCTTAGTATACTTTCTCACACTCCCCAGTTGCTCTCTTTTCTTCAGAGAAGGTGTGCAATCCCTTTCCCTCCGTTTAAGCCTTGGGCTTAACCGTAGTGGTTTATCTGAATTGACTTTAGATACAACGATATTAGGATGTTTCTGTTCCTTCCTGTTTCCAGTAAGTCTGGCTTCAGAGAGGGGGCAGAACCTCAGAGTTCTTAGTCTGAGTCTGTTTATGTCTGGCTTGTGGTTGACACTCCCTTGCTAGACTGACACAGACATAGGAGGCTTATCCTCCTTAGGTCACTTTCGAAGGTTTCTGTACGAGATGATTCCTTCTTCTTGTGATCTAGCAGACTAGTCCAGTGTTGCTGTTCTCGGTGTCGAGGATGAGATCCTTTTTCTGGGAATAGCAACACCTTCCTTGCTTTGGTTCCGTGGGGGTTGGCAAGTATTGCTGGCCTCCCTCCTCGGATATCCCCTAGGCTAAGATGAGTTTTCTTGTCTGCGGGTGATTCATTACTAAAGCAAGGTTGGTAGGACCCTCTTCGCCCTTTCCCCCTCTTTCCTCTGTAATGGCCTAGCTATTGCATTACTGTCCGTCATTCTACATCTGTACCTATCAAAGGTTAGGATGTGGGGTTGACTCAGTCCCTTGCGGCCGGCATTGTGTGCCGGCCGGCTTAGGTCTTCTGCTTTGAGTGCTGCTCGGACCTCTCTTGGTCCCTCATCCATGTTTGTCTGTGGAACCAGATAGCATTGGTCAGGAAGCCTGAAATTATATTCTCCCCTTCCTTATGTGCACTCTTTCGGGTTGACGGGCTATGAGGTAGTACAGTCTCTTATCCCGGCATCCATTCTGTTTTCTTCTAGTGTTGTACACTAGCTGGCTGCCGGCCGGCATCGGTTGTATACCTTTGCCGGCCAGCTATTATCACGCCATTGTCTGCCGGTCGCTACGAGTGGTGGCCGGCAGCCGGGTGCTACCTTGTGTAGTTGCCGGCCGGCACATGCAGCTGCTGGCCGGCACATGCATTTGAACCAGCGTTCTGCAGCCTTATAGCTCTTAAGTAGTATACTTTAGATCTAGCTAAGATGCGGCACATTACCTTCTATACTATAACCAGTATTCTTCAGTATAGTATATACTGTAGGGAGAAAAACTATAGTATAGTATTGTTACAACACTGTGTTTTCTAACACTTTTGTGTTATCTTGCACAGCCCTTTGGTGTTGCCTTACAGATAAAGAAAGTGAGTTCTTTCTGGTCTACTATCCGGCATTTTAAAATCATCTTTTAGGTGTGAGCTACATCTGTTTCCTCTGGAAATTTTTCATTGGTTGCTCTTAGATAGATTAACCATACGATTTTATTATCTGGAAGGTTGCAGCAATTGACTGTGCGGGAAACACAAGTGTGTGTCTATCCTTTCTGTTTAATTATGCTAAGCTATGTATATCCAGTGATACGTAGTTCACTTGATACTCATGGAAATTTCTTCTCTTTACAGGAGGACCATCCGAAGTGAGGAAGCGTTTTCTGCAACGTCCGCAGCAAGAACTTCTGCGGACATGATTTGTGTAGGAGGCACGCAGCATGCGCAGTCTCCAAAGGTGATCTCCGGTATTGGGACCCACAGGTATGTACCGTGTGCACAAACCTGGTTGGTGAGGCTTTTGATTCCCCTAGGACGGCGGAGTCAAGGGATGCAGCAAGGGAGAAGCTTCGTGCCTGGGTAAGGGGTTTCCAGAAGAACCCCTCTGGGCCCTCTCTTCCAAGTGAGAAGATGAGAGCTTACCTCTTCCCCAGAGCGTCAGCTGAGGCAGTGATTCCCCATCCTCAAGTGGAGATACTGGTAGTTCAGATCCCTGTGGATGCTGAAGTCGCGGTCGCCCTGCAGGACATCCAGTTGGACGACAGGATGTCGGAGGTGTCCGAGCGTCTGGAAGAGGACCTTCTGTCAGAAGACCAGGATGAAGATCAGGCTCCAGACATTGAAGAGGAAGAGGCCAACGAGGTGTCGGCTACTCCGGTTCAGGCCCCTGAACCTATTCCCTCAACATCGTCCGCTCTCCCAGAAGAGCTGGGAAAGACCCTTTCCTCCATCGTTGGAATGATCCAACAGATGCAGAGGGAGAATAATGAGAAGGGGGCTGCAATGGAGCTGGAGATGCGGAGACTTGCAGCATCACGTGGGCCCCAGAAGAGGCTCAGCGTGAAAGACCTTCCCTTGTGCTCAGATGCTAACCCTTGGAGGTATGCTGAGCACATGCCTATGACGACCAGAAAGATCGTCATTTCGGAGAAGTTGGGCTCAGTTCCCCTTGAGGAGGTAGAATTCTGGCCCAGCAAGGGGTCGTATCCGGACTGTTATGTCCGTCTGAGGAAGGAACCAGCCTCAAAGGAGGAGACAGAGCCGAAGGAGGTCATAGTTATGGACCATGCTAAGGCTCAAGCTTTGCTATTGTGCTCGATGAAAGAGAGAGGCTTCACAAACTCAAAGGTACCTGCTTTGAGTAAGAAGCAGCCTTCCTTTGTGTCCTCTCCTGCTAGAGCCTTCCCCTTTATGCAGAAAGGGTTTGTGGCTGTGCTAAAAGCAGTCGAGGCTGGTAAGCCATGCCCCTCCTTGGAGGAGTGTAAGCCTTTGTCTTTGGCCCTACCCATGGACCACAAGGACTGGAAGGACGTCCATCTTACCTTCTCAGTCGGGAAGTTGGAGGCTGATATTGCCGGACGTCAGTTCGGTGAGAACCTCCACAAACTGTCTGACTTTCTTTTGCGAAGGGAGCTCGAGACGAAGGAAAGACTGGCTGCCTCAATGTCTCTTCAAACCACTCTTGAGACAATGGCAAGTGACCCCAAGGTTCATGAGATGTTCTTGGTAGTGGCTAAGACTCATCTGGCCACAGTGACGAAGGACCTTTACAGCTTCGTCAAGGCGAGGAGAGCTTGCAGGGAGTTCGTATTCGCCTCGGCTGCAGTGAGGCACAAGCCAAAGAAACTAATCTCCTCCAACATTTTGGGCAAAGACCTCTTCCCTAGCGAAGCGGTTAAGGAGGTTGTAGATAAGGCCACCACGGAGAATAGAAACCTTCTCCAGAAGTGGGGCCTATCTCTCAAGAGAAAGTCTTCCCCGAATGAGGGTCCCCAACCAAAGAGGAAGACTAAGAAGACTAGGCTACCCTCTCAGCCAGCCAAGCCATTCAGACAGCAGCAGCAACAGCAATTGCCTCTGCCTTCAGTGCCCCAGATGGTGGCACAAACCCCGACCACATTCCAGTGGGTACCCCAAGCCGTGTCGACGCAGTCTCCGGCATTTAACCCAACGTTCGAAGGGCAGTCAACTACCTTTTGAGCAAAGCCTAGAGAAGCAGCCAGAGGCTCGTCTAGACGCCCCTCAAGGGGGAGGGGATTCAGGGGTGGTCGCGGTCAGGGAGGCAAGACCTCAGGACAGCAGTCAAAGTGAGATGATACCAGTAGGAGGGAGACTTCAGAATTTTCGGGATCGGAAGACCTTCGATCCCTGGGCCCACAGCCTACTCAAGAATGGACTGGGTTGGAGCTGGTACAGCACTCCACCCCCGTGCCCTCGTTTTTTCCAACACTCCACCCCCGTTCTGGAGGAGTACATTCAAGAACTGTTGGAGAAAAAAGTGATCCGAAGGGTAAAGTCCATCAAATTCCAAGGGAGGCTGTTTTGTGTTCCCAAGAAGGACTCAGAAAAACTCAGTCATTCTGGAATTGTCGCCACTCAACAAGTTCATAGTGAACTGCAAGTTCAAGATGCTAACACTGCAACACATAAGGACCTTACTGCCCAAGAGGGCATTTACCGTCTCCATAGATTTGTCAGACGCCTATTGATATGTTCCAATCAATCGCCAACTCTCCCCCTACCTAGGGTTCAAGCTACATCGAAGACTCTACGCCTTCAGAGCCATGCCATTCGGGCTAAACATAGCCCCAAGGATCTTCACGAAGCTTGCGAGCGTAGATCTCAAACAATTACGCCTAAAGGGAATCCAGGTGGTAGCCTACCTGTACGACTGGCAGGTGTGGGCATCATCCAAGACAGAATGTTTGCAAGCTTCCCTGCAGGTGATCCAGTTCCTAGAGTATCTAGGCTTCAAGATCAACAGAAAAAAGTCTCGACTTTCTCCATCTCAAAAGTTCCAGTGGATGGGAATCCACTGGGACCTAGTGTCACACCGATTCTCCATCCCGGCGAAGAAGAGGAAGGAGATAGCTGTTTCTATCAAGAGACTTCTGGATTCCGAAAGGATATCAAGACGCGAACAGGAGAGAGTGCTGGGTTCTCTCCAGTTTGCTTCGGTAACAGACCCAGTGCTAAGAGCACAGCTAAAGGATGCAACCGGAGTTTGGAGAAGTTATGCATCAAACGCACGAAGAGATCTGAGAAGACCAGTTCCGCTTCGTCTACGTACTCTTCTCAGGCCTTGGTCCCAAGCCAGGCAAATAAAGAAGTCGGTACTTCTTCAGCCACCTCCCCCCTCGTTGACTATTCATACAGATGCCTCGAAGGAGGGGTGGGGAGGTCATTCTTATCGGAAGAAGGCCCAAAAGACTTGGTCCAATCTATTCAAAACATTTCATATAAACTTTCTGGAAGCTATGGCAGTACTCCTTACCTTGAAGAAGTCTCCCCGCGTCGTTCGATCCACATAAGGTTGGTGCTGGACAGCGAGGCGATTGTGAGATGCTTGAATCGACAAGGATCGAGGTCACCACCACTCAACCAGGTGATGTTGGCCATCTTTCGACTGACGGAAAAGAAGAAATGGTACCTGTCGGCAGTTCACCTTCAAGGAGTCCACAATGTGACAGCGGACGCTCTATCCAGGTTCACACCGATAGAGTCGGAATGGTCCTTAGACGCAGGATCGTTCTCTTTCATCTTGAGTCAAGTCCCAGAACTGCAGATAGACCTCTTTGCGACGAAAGACAACAAGAAGTTACCCCTTTACGTGTCCCCGTACGAGGACCCCTTGGCGGAAGCAGTGGACGCGATGTCCCTCGACTGGAACAGATGGTCCAGGATTTACCTGTTCCCTCTTCACAACCTTCTGTTGAGGGTCCTCAACAAACTGAGATCCTTCAAGGGAGTAGCGGCAATAGTGGCTCACAAGTGGCCGAACAGCGTGTGGTTCCCTCTGGCATTGGAACTACGGCTGAAGTTTCTACCGTTACCAGATCCAGTTCTGACCCAGCGAGTCCAGAAGTCGACTGTCTGCACTTCATTACAGAAAACCCGGACCCTGCAGCTCATGATTTTCTCTCCCTAGCGGTGAGGAAGCGTTTCGGGATTTCGAAAGACAGCATAGACTTCCTAAAGGAATATAAGTGCAAATCTACTAGAAGGCAATATGAGTCATCTTGGAGAAAATGGGTGGCCTTTGTCAAGGCGAAGAGTCCGCAGGAGATCTCGACGGACTTCTGCTTATCTTTCTTCCTCCACCTCCATGGTCAAGGGTTAGCAGCTAACACGATTTCAACGTGTAAATCTGCTTTGACAAGACCTATTTTATATGCCTTCCAGGTCGACCTCACTAACGAGATTTTTAATAAAATTCCGAAAGCCTCTGCTAGGCTCAGACCTTCAGCACCTCCAAAGCCCATTTCATGGTCTTTAGATAAAGTTCTTCATTTCGCTTCACTGTTGAACAATGAGGAGTGTGCATTAAAGGATTTGACCCAAAAAGTTATTTTCCTATTTGCACTCGTGTCCGGGGTCAGGGTTAGTGAAATTGTAGCCCTCTCGAGAGAGGAGGGTCGTGTTCAGTTCGTGGATGGGGGAGAACTGAACCTGTTTCCGGATCCTACGTTTCTCACCAAGAATGAGTTACCCACCAACAGAGTTTTCTTTCTTCACTATGCGAAGCAAGTGGAGCAACTAAAGATGTCTCTGGTAGTAGTGGGTTGTGTCGTTAACCCTGCTGTTTAATTCTGCGAGGAACAGTGGATTTAATTGGGACGATTAATTCCGGGGTGAGTGTGTAGTTACGAACCGTTCTACAAACTAAGTGTGAGGGCACGGGGTTGCCCACGTTGACTGTTCCACTTTCAAAGGTGAACCTAGCATAAGTGCAGACATGTGTGCCGAGTGTTTCCAACGCTAATGTAACTGATTAGTAATACAGACTTTTACAATTTAGATACCTCGGTATGTTAAAAGTGGCGCTAATGTTTTTTTTTCAGATAAACAAGTTTCTGTTTACTATCATGCTTATGCTTATTTTTTGGTTATCCTCCTATTATATATATAATTGTTGTTAACCTGTTTTATTTATTGTTTGTCAATAAACTAGTTCTCGTGAACTTTGCGTCTCCTTCATCTGTGTCAAATTATTGGTAATAATTTAGCTTTACGTACTATGTATATTTATCTGGGATAATTCTAATAGATTGTTCCTTTATGCAAGCATTTTTTGCATTGGTGTCTGCATTCCCTTGGCGGGAGGACTCCATGCCCTAAGGTGACGGTGGCGGATATGCAAGTTTCCTCCTACTCGGATATAAACCTTTGTCCAATACAGTATTGAACGGAGAACTGGTCGATATTTCATATTGACGCAGTGGTTCTTTACAAACTATGCTTTTCATGATATAGGGTGAGACCACTATATTGGCTTGTCTGTTGTTCATACATAGGTATATGTACTCTTCGAGACTTTTCCAGAGTCTAGTAGGACTCTTCCCTGTAGGGGGCAGGAGGCACTAACATGGTTTATGGTTAGTTGAAAAGATGTATGACGGTAACATCTTAGGTCTCTAGGTCTAGTTGGCCGGGAAATACCTCCGGGGAGTACGGCACGTTTTGAGAATCCACAGATACAGTAATGCTCTGGTATACTTCCATCAGGACGACATGGTTGAGCCCAAAAAAACGGATTTTGAGCGAAGCGAAAAATCTATTTTTGGGTGAGATGGCCATGTCGTCCTGATGGACCCGCCCTTCCCTTTCTTTTAAAGGGCTGTAGGTCCCCTCCCTACATACAGTATCTGTAGCACCTCGTGTATCGCTACAAGGAATACAGATGGCGCTGTGAGCGACGCAATGCAAGCTTACGAAACGGGAGATAGGGAGCCTTCGGAGCGGCTCTCCTTTTTCTTTCTCGTTTTCGTTTTCTTGCCAATTGACCCCTTCGAAGTGTTATCTCTGTTCGGGGTGCAGATTGCCAAGTGGCGTGTCAAGAATACGTCCTCTGATATTTCGCGATATCCCTGGTTCTTTTATTAGGGATATTCGCTCCAGGAGTTAGAATTCTGGGTACCTTAAGGTAAATTCTCTGGGAATATCGCCGTAGTTATAATATACCCAAGGAAGCTACCCTATAGGAACTTCCATCAGGACAACATGGCCATCTCACCAAAAAATAGATTTTTCGCTTCGCTCAAAATCCGTTATATATATATATATATATATATATGTGTGTGTGTGTGTGTGTGTGTGTGACAATGATTTAAAAAAAATATATCGAAAAAATGTATGAATAGATTTCACTGTTGAAAACCTTAAAACTAGAGATTTGCAGAAGACGTATATCTGTTTAGTGGATAAAGGTAGGAATTGCAAAAGATTATTAAAGATTGGAATAAAGAAAGCATTTCTTCTTTGCCAACAATTACAGAAAATAGTCTGTCCTATTTTTTTTACACATTTTCCTCTTTCCTCATATACTTGCCAACACTGAAATTACCAAACAATTCTTCTCTCAAAAGGCTAACTACTGCTCTCTAATTGTTCAGTGGCCACTTTCCTATTGATAAGGGTAGACAAGATTCTTTAGCTTTGGTGAGCAGTTCTTCAAGGAGAGGGACACTCCAAAATCAATACTTTTTTTTGTAGTCTTGGGTAGTGGCATAGCCAATGTACCATTGTCCTACACTGTCTAGGGTTATAGCTCTCTTTCTTAAGGGTACACTCTGGCACACTGTTCTATTTTGTTTTTCTTCCTCTTGTTATTTGGGAAATTTTACCCTACTGTTATTTCATCTTTTTTTAGTTCATATATGGAAGATTTATTTTAATGTTATTGTTCTGAAACTTTTCTTGTATATTTCCTTTATTACCTTTCTTCGCTGGGCTATTTTCCCCGTTGGAGCCCTTGGGATTTTAGCAGCCTGCTTTTCCAACTAGAGTTGTAGCTCCACAAGTAATAATAATAATAATAATAATAATAATAATAATAATAATAATAATAATAATAATAATAATAATAATTATAATAATAATAATAATAATAATAATAATAATAATAATAATAATGATGATGATTGTAGAAGTGTTTATTTGGTGAAGCAGGAGGACTATCATCTTTGAAATGGTAACAGATTAGATTTTACTCGGAATAGCTATACTCAGCTTAGAGCCTTTTCTTGGAGAGTCTATGCTTCAACTGAAAAGGAACACAATTTAACAATAAAAGAAATCATTTTTGGTACAGCCAAGGAACATATTTGGGGGTCTACCCTTAAATCTGGACTCTTTGGTGTAGATACAATCGTTTCTTCTTTAATTAAACCAGGTGGCTCTGTAACTCACTGTTGAGAGGAAAGGGCATTTCATTTGTCTGATATGTTTGAGAGTAAACGGAATAATGAGAAACTTGATCTTCCTCATTCTAGTTTTCCTGAGGCTTAAGGAAGCAGTTTAGCTTTTCGATCTCATGAAATTAAAGCTCTCTTGATGAACCTTGATGTTTATGGGGGCGTAGACCAAAATGGTATTTCTTCTTTAGTTTTTATGAAGACGGCATATGTCTTAGCTTTAAAGTTACCTGTTA
>NC_090734.1:22263295-22273295 GCF_036898095.1 Palaemon carinicauda | reverse complement strand
CTAACGAATTAAAGTTATAATTAAGCACTAAAATGCACAAAAAATACGATATCGCAAGCACTCACACGAGATCAAGTCTTTACGAAACGCACACGAGATTCTGAACCAATAGCAGACCAGCTTCTTAGTGATGTATACAGTGATGTATGAGCGTGGTGGTAAGCTAGTGACTCGCACAGTCGTGTGCGTAGCGACTGCTAAGTTTGAGTTTTGGAATTCGATGCCGTAAGGTAGGGAAAATGTCGTAACGAGAGGACGAAAAAACATTGTATTCCACATGGTTACGTGGAAAAAACGTAAGCTAGGGACGCCGTTCCTCGGGGTACTACTGTATATATATATATATATATATATGTGTGTGTATATTCATATATATATATATAGATATATATATATATATATATATACTGCATATGTATCTATCTATTTATATATATATATATATATATACATAAATATGTATATATATATATATATATACACTGCATATGTATTTATCTATTTATATGCTATATATATATATATATATATATAGATATACATATATATACTACATATGTATCTATCTATTTATATATTTATACATAAATATATGTATATATATATATATATATATAAATATATATACACTGCATATGTATTTATCTATTTATATACTGTATATATATATATATATATATATATATATCTATATATATATATATATATATATATATCTATATATATATAGATATATATATATATATATATATATATTCTTTATTAAGGCTGTTTTTATAAAAACAGCCTTAATAAAGAATTCTCCTGACATTACCAAGGGATGTGTATATCGTATTCCATGCAATGCTTGTGAAAAATACTATATTGGTCAAACTGGTAAAGCCCTAAAAAAGAGAATTGAACAACATAAGAAAAGTGTCAGGTATGCCCAAGATAATAATGCACTCTTTGCTCACGTTAGAGATAAAAATCACCCTATTAATTGGTCAGGTGCAAAGAAATTGGTTCATTCAAATAACTTAGTGGAAAGAAACATCATAGAGTCCAGTTTCATAAAAGAAAACTTTGAAAACAACTTGAATATTGGTCATGGAACGTATAAACTCGACGCCTTTATATGTAAAGAGATTTGTAAGCTATATAAAAAAAACATTAACCACTTAATGTAGAATTTAATGTATTGTGAATAATTAACGTCGCTGTGAAATTGATATTTAGACCTAAGCTACCATTCATTAAAGGAAACAAATATTTTATATAGTATGCATAAGTATAGTGGCACTATATAGTGTTATGCTAGATATAACAATTGATATATACATCATTATATGTTTTGATATTAATGTTGTATATTTATAAATGTATATATGCCTATGTATGTATGTGTAGATGTATATATATGTATATATGTATGTGTATATGTACGTATATATGTATATGTATGTGTATATATATGTATATATATATATATATATATATATATATATATATATTTGTATGTTTGTGTATGTTTTGCTTATGTATTTATATAGATAAGGATACCGTATTTTCATATAAATAAACTGTACTGAAAATAAAAAAAGAAGAAAACAAGAATATAACCGCCACTAGAAATGACACTTTTTAGCAGGTGTCTAATGAGCTTGGGGGACTCTTCCTACTCAACACCTGACCCAGGTAGTTGGTAAGGGAGTGTCATTGTTCTCTAAATCTCTATATGTATGTTCGTACGCTTGCTTTCCCTATAAATTGTAAAGAAACCTCTCTCAATAAATCAGTCCTCTAAGGAAGTATCACGAAACTAGTCAGGACTTAAGTGTATATTTCGTATTTTCATTTTCCCTGTGGTTCTTCTGCATATATATATATATATATATATGAATGTATATATATATATATATATATACATGTATATGTACACATATATACATTCATATATATATATATATATATATATATTCATTTATATATGTATTAATTTATTTATACATATATATATATATATATATATATAAACAATGTATATATATATATGTATATTATATATGTCTATAGAAAACAAGGTCTACCCATCAGCGAGCCAAACTGTGTCCTCTACTGCGCAGGCTAGCCATGCGGTTATACATGACGTCACACCGCACCGTGGTCTGATTTACCAGCCTTTGTTTTCCGGTATTTACTATTTTACAGTTTGCTTGCAAGGAAGCTGGTGTTCAATATTCCACTCTTTTCCTCCATTTCTACGTAAAATAGTTGTGTTAGTATATGCTGGATGTCGAACCATAAATTTTAAAGACTGTTATCAAATTATTTAAGCACAAATCAGAAATAATTTGAGCGTGTTTCTATCTAATCATTTGATGAATGCAGCATTGCCTAAAAATGTAGTTATGACTAAGATTCAGATACTCTCTATGCTTTAAAAGTTATACTATCATTGAGATAGAACTAGCGAGTTTTCCTGTAATGTTTATATTTAACAACCTAGGTCCTACCAACGTTAGTTTATGGAAATCTTTAGGCATAAGTGTGCGTAATTCGATGATTGAAAATCCAGCATCACCGATCGCGTTGTTTGTGTCTTTGCTGATGCTCCACATCTCATGATACTAATAAGAAACAATTTATTTGATAATGGCTTTCAGCAAAGCGGCGGTGATTTTGTCCACTGCTCTTTGCTAAGGGAACTTATAAAGTAAAAGTGATCTGAAAACATCATATGAACTTGGAGAAACATATAAATGTCAGTGGCTTTCAGCGTATGAATGGAAAATTAGCTGTACAATTGATATTAGAAACAATTACGAAATCGCTTCAATATTTCTGTAGCAATGGATTATCTTTAGATAAGCATTGGGAAGAAATAAGTCAATTTTATCTCTGGAGTTCCGTACGATACAAAGATGTTCAGAAATTAATAAGGGTTGAACTTACAAAACCAGGATGAAATCATCAATTGCACGACACCGAGTAATATCATTGAAGCTAATTGGAAATAATTGTCTTTTTTCATTCCAAATAGGATTGCCAGTTTCTTGTGAATCTTTGCCAAAATTGTTAAAAATGGTAAAAATTATATTTAATAAATCATTTTATTGACTTATAGAATGAATCAAGATGGGACTTGAACATTTCCTTACCTTTTTGTGATAAATGGAAGTCTGCAGCACCCAGCGTTAGATACAGTTAAATATAGTGTTAAATTTCATCTATTAGAAAAGGACAGTTACCTTATAAGGTCAAAATATAATACAAATCCCAATTGCAAAATAGATAACTTAACAGCTGGAACCTTTTGTTTTATTGATAATGATACTCTCTCTCTCTCTCTCTCTCTCTCTCTCTCTCTCTCTCTCTCTCTAGATAAAGATGACAAATCGCTACAAAGTGAACTAAGGCTATCTGCGATGAAATTTTGTTTGCCCGATGAATGGGACGGTGAAGGAAATGATGTTACAGAAAGTATAGGGGAAGTTGGTAATTAAACACCTGGATGATGCAAAATAGAAAGGAGGTCTAGACTGTTTCGCCGGTTTCATTGCCCTTAAGTTTCCCTAATGCACAAAAGGGGAGACAATTCGTGGACAGGTATAATTAGCTCAGCAAATAAGGAATTAGTGAAGCCATCAAAAGAATTTACTGATCCGATAAAGAATATTGAAAAAAAAATTAAAAGTTATCATGGGGAAAAAGGACAAACATGGGAACAGAGTAGTAAAAAAATAGCATTAGATATTCCAAATAAAATGGGATTACCACTTTTAGTCACTCATTTTGTTCGTTGTCGAAATATTTTTAGAATAATAATATCAATTAAAAGAAATAACTTCTGCTAGGAAAATAACTATTGAAATTAGAGGATTGTGAAATGTAATAATCATGATCACTTATTTCTATAGTACAACTTTATTTGAATAGATATTCTTAAAATTTAGTTTTGAGTCATTAGTAAAAGATTAGTCTGAAATGTATCTAAATATGCATGCACGTTGCTTATTTGTACATTTGGTGAAACAATACTTCCACAAAGGATTTGAATAATATTTGCTCTCTTCTGATATGCGACTTTTTAAACCATTTTCCTTAAAAACCTTCTCACAGGAAGTATTTTGTAACGAAATCTAGTCACCAAAATATCTTATGTTATTTTTTTCTGAAATAGAAATGTTATTTTCAACGGGATAATGAAGAAAGCTGAACTTTTGCAAAACAAGCTAAATAGTACTCTTTCGCTGGCCAATGGCGCTCAGTGACGTCACAAAATTTACCCCCACTTAACTTTTACCCCTCTAATCGCCGCTAACCCCCAATTTACCTGCGCGTGGGTAGACCTGGTATTCTATAGACCTTGTATATATATATATACATACATATATATATATATATATATATATGTATATATATATATATATATATGTATATATATATATATATATATATGTATATATATATATATATATGTATATATATATATATGTATATATATATATATATGTATATATATATATATATATAAATATATGTATATATATATATATATATATGAATGTATAAATATATATATACATATATATATATATATATATATAGTTTTATATATATATATATATATATATGTGTGTGTGTGTGTGTGTTTGTATATACGTATATAGGTAGATATGTATATATATATATATATATATGAATGTATATATACACGTGTATATATATATATATATATGTATATTTATATATATATATATGTATGTATATATATATATATATATATATAAATTTATATATATATATATATATATATTTATATATATATATATATTTATATATATATATTTATATATATATATATATATATATATATGTATATATATTTATATATATATATATATATATATTTATATATATATATATATATATATATATGTAGAAAGGCAAAGGAAAGCAGATACTTAAGCATTTGGACAGTTTATTGGCTAAGCTTTCGGGAACAACATTTCCCATCATCGGAGCTAAAAAAGTGAATGTAAAACACAGGTCAATAGACATTACGTTAGTCAATGAAATTCTGTTAAAAAGGCAAGAATTATAATAAATACATCGAAATATTAAAAAAAATTAAGTGGATGAAATATAATAAAAAATTATAAATTAAACCATATAAATAAAATTAAAAAATAAAACGTTAAAACATTAAATGAATGATATAGTTAAAGTGCAATATCGAAATCAGAACAAATACACAGAAAACTTCAAAGAAGAATCCACAAAACATCATAGATATGGGAATCAAAATAATAATACACAGAAATAACCGGGGATAAAAAAAAAAAAAAAAAAAATAAATAAAAAAAAAAAAAAAAATAAATAAATAAATAAACTCTTGATAAGAAAGAAACACACCTAGTATGCAAAAAAATCCAAGACTGAGACATGGAAGGACGGGGAGGTTTAGACGTTAGAGCATGTTAGTAATGGTTTGAAGATTAAGTGGGGAAAGTCGTTATGCAATATTTAAAGGAACAGAGGTTGGTGAGTGATTGAGAGTAGGGGATAGCTGTTTAATGAAAAGAGATTCTAGGGTAGGTAGAGAATAGCTATTGAGGGATTGGGCTAGAATTTTGAAATTAGAATAGTTAATTAATTGCTTGCATTCTTGAGCGTGATTACGTATGGAAAAAAATTTTTTTTTTATTTAAAATACAACCTGTACGGTGACTGACTCCTCTATGAGAGTCAATGCGGATCCCCAAGAGACGGTATCCTTATGTTAATTTTAAGTTTGTATTAAAAAATCAACTATCCATAGGCAGCATGTTCACTTTCAAAGACATTCTACCAGATTTGATGCGGTCCTCAATTGTTTATTTATACAATTGTCCTAAATGTAATTTAAAAACATTTAAAATATCCTTTGCTATATGTGCCAGATGCTTGATGTTTTCTCTTTTGCCAGTAATACCTCAGGTCCCTAGTATTTGTGGTGTGATTTAATTTGTATTGTATTTTTATATGCTATCCATGAATGTGATTATCCTTGATAAGTCTTATTTAGGACCTTTTTCACTCAGGAATATCTTTATATCAATTATGTGTATATACTTCAATATAGTCCTTTTGATGTTTTTTATATTAACTTGAATATTTTGATGTTGTTCTTATGCTTTAGTTCAGTTATCTTGCTGATTTATATATTAGTTAAATATTTCGATCATTTGTATGTGTTCGTTCTACTTTAGTACAGTAATGTTTACATTATTCTTGTATTTTACTTGAATATTTGGATATCATGTTTAGAGTTAGAGTGTCATATTAGAGTTATATGGATATTTATATATATATATATATATATATATATATACACACATATATATATACACACACACACACACACACATATATATATATATATATATATATATTAAAACTTCATGTGTATCTTTTTTATCTACTATCTATATTGAAGGTGAAGTTCGTTGGGTCCTGTTGTATTTTTTCACTTTTATTATATATCTTGATCTCCCATATCTGGTTGCGATGTTCTGGTACAGTTTTCATGATTTGTCAAATCACTTGTATATTTTGATCTCTTTGTGTTTGCAGTCCCCTATCAAATTTATATGTAAATATTTCTTTTATGTGTGTGAAGTGTATCATCATGGTAAGTAAGTTTTATTTTTTTTTTAACAGTGTAAATGTGAGACGTGGTATTGGCCTAGGTGGTAACATAACTGTCTGGCAATCGCTTGACTGGTGTTCAAGTTACGCTCAAACTCGTTAGTTCCTTTGGTTGCCGCAACCTCACGAACCTTTTAAGCTAAGGATGGAGGGTTTGGAGGAGCCTATAGTTATATCTGTTGAATCATAGGCAACCATTGCCTGGCCTCCATAGTCCTAGCTTGAGTTTTTATGGGGCGTAGGTGCTGATCATATGTATATATGATTAATCTCTAGGGCATTGTCCTGCTATATAGGGTACCGTTAAAGTCTCTTTGCTCTGCCATTTATGAGTGGTCTTCAAATCTTTAAATTTTAATCTTAATGTCCAACTTTTATGAAAAACTGGTAAACGGATTTACTAAAATGTTTCAGATGACCCCATTAGAATTTTGACCTCATATGGTAAAGGTCAAGGTCATGGTAAAGCTTATGGTAAGAAATTGTTTTTTACCCAAATATCAATTTCCCGATGCCGAGAGTAAAATTCTATACATCAAAATAGCGAAAACTCATAATTATGAAGATTGGCAAATTTAAGGTATAAGGCAGTGGAGTTTTCAAGGACACCTAATTTCAAAAGGGCCCTAACACTCAAACGAGTACAAATATACAATCGGTTCATATTATTAACAAATAGAAAACCATATATGACCTTTAAAATGATACCATGACCTCTTGTGACCTTGAAAGCTTAATTTTAACATCAAATAATTTAGAAATAAATTCAATTAATCAAGTATTTGGGACAGGATTTGCCGTGATTAACAAGGCCTTTTATCATTCTTTTTATTTTTATGGGGTACACAGTTAATTATCATTCTTCTATTTTTTCCACACCCGGCTCCCCTCCCTATTTGAGCCCTTTACCTAGTAACATCCTTTTCTAGCAAAGGCTGTAGTTTGTAAAAATAATAATAATAATAATAATAATAATAATAATAATAATAATAATAATGAATTATACCTTTCAAGGTCTCAGAAGGTCAAAGGTCATAGTATCATTTTGAAGCTGATATGCAGTTTTCTATCTGTCAAAAATATTCAGCGAGTGTTTTTATGTCCTCACTTGAGACTTGTGAGCCTTTGAAATTCAGGTACCTTTCAAATTTGACTCATTTGAACTTTATATCTAACAATCTTCTTAACTATACATTTTCCTATTTTTTTTTTAACTCGAATTCTATTTTCTGCACTGACAAGTGAAGGTTTTGATCTTAGTTTCTAGTACATCTGATAAATAGTAGAAAATCGATTCTGAGTTTTTCAGGTCATTTTGGGCTTGATCATATGCCTGAAAAGTCCAAATTTTAATGAAGACCATTTTGGGTCATAGTGCATCTCTCCTGAAAATTTTGAGTTAATCGTTTTTTCATTTTTCCCCTGAAGTTCCAAACAAAGATACAAAGCAACAAACGCACAGACAAAGAAATCTACTAAAAATAATGCCCCTCACCTGCCTTGGGGTTGTATATATGAGGTAATAATAGTTATACTGATAATAATAACATATCGTCTCTATACCGTTCTCGCTATCATTAATGATCATTATATGCTGGCAAAAGACCTCTGCCTATGGAAATAATTCCCACAGTTTATGTGCCTTATTTTAAAAGTCAGTATAAATTCTTTTTATAAATGCTATTATTCAATTAATTTTTGTTGGTGTTTGTAGTAAAGATTTTCATCATTTGTGACGCTGGAGTGAGATATTCACGTATTGTTTACTTTTTCTGTTAGAATATTGGAAATATTTCCAACCTCTTCATGACGAATCCACTTCGAAATAACACAGAAACAACCGTAAACCTCTTATTCTAGTTAATGCAATTTACCCAATTACTGACTTCACAGGTACAGACACTTATAAAAACTATATATTTCTCAAAGTAAACCAAACATAAATATGAGTCGTCAGTATTACTATTCTAAGTGACGTTACGCGATAGTGAGAAGGAGTAGTTTTATCTTTTTTTTATCTAAATGCCGTAGCAGTGAATTCTATGAAGAATAACCATGCCTTTAAATTAAGTGCTTTGTAATTGCAGTCATTATGTGGAAGGAATCGATGAACAATTGAAACGTTTGTACATGGAATTTGTTTACTCTTAATTTGATAGCTGAATGTGGTAATTACACTGATTGTTATCTAAAAAGAAAAGTTGCTTTCGTTTGTTCTATCACAAGGTCATTCCAGATAAAATCAAGAGACTAGCAGTTACCTTTTACTATGAGCACTGGGAATTAGCACCACTTGCAGAAAGCCCTCTACTCTATGAACTTAAATATTACCAAAGAAGACATCTCCCATGGATAGTAAATTCTCCAAACAAACACATACCGAATCTTTCACCCTTATCTTGCACAAACACTTCAGATAATGCAGTCACTCCATATAAATTACACTTCTTCAGTATCCTCTTATTACCCCTCTTCAGAGCATCTCATTTAAACGTTGTTTTCCTCAGCAAATCTTCCTTCAGTTGTGCTTTGTGATCAAAATACATCAAAACACTTGAAGAGTTTTTATCAAAACTAGTCTCCGAAAGCAGTTTTGATCATCTGATGTTATATAATAAGACATCTGGAACTACATATGCAAAAAAAATATATATGTATTGAAGAACTCTAGGGAACAAACTTAGGAATGAATAAAGCTTCGAAACCTGCAAAATTTCAATTGAAAATCGTTTAGAAGGCTAATCTCACGTTACTAACAAAATGGGTATGGACGTGTTTATAAGATTTTGAACCTTTTAGGAATTGATAGACTTAAAAATGAAAGCCTAATAATTTAATTTGTACATTTTAACAATTACGGAAGAGCATTTACTAGATTTTTTAACTACGTGAAGTGTTCGAAAAATTTTTTTTTTCTTTTTTTTTTTTGCCGGGTGTTGACATATTTAAACTAGATTTCACAAGGACAGGTTTGATAAAGGAATTTGATAAATGTTGTCAATTGTGTCACATTGTAGGACGAGAAGTCAGGGAAAACTCGCTGGTAAGAGACTGATGTTTCGCCACGTAAATCCCGAACTACAGGTAGCAGTAAGGTTGCGACTTCTTTTGAGCCGTCTGTGCCATGGTTGGAAGACACCTGGCCTTTCATTTGAAGGGGCTAGGGTTTAATCCCAAGTGTGAGGTAGAAATTTATTTCTATTTAAACACGATATTGTGTTGATTTTCATCCATATTGACTCATAAGGCATAATTCCAACTAAAAAAGCTATCAATTGTGTCACTTAATAGGCCGGAAAGTCCGGGAAAACTTACTGGTAAGAGACTA
>NC_090734.1:22248295-22255795 GCF_036898095.1 Palaemon carinicauda | reverse complement strand
TGGCCTATTTTTTAACATTTACCTTTTTCCTAATACACCCGATAACACTTAGTTCACCAAACAATTCTTTGTCGCTCAAGGGTTTAACTACTGCACTGTAATTGTTCATTAGCTACCTTCCTCTTGGTTAGGATAGAAGAAACTCTTTAGCCTCGATAAGTAGCTCTTCTGGGAGGACTCTCCAAAATCAAACAATACTCCCTGTGCCATGGTCTGGCACTGTCTTGGGTTAGAGTTCGCTTGGTTGAGGGTACAGTCAGGCACACAATTTTTTCTTAGTTCTCTTCCTCTATTTTTTTCGAATTTTTTATAGCTTATGTACAAAAGATCTAATCCATTGTTGTTACTGTTATTAAAATATTTCATTTTGATTTTTCAATACTTCTCTTGTTCTATTATGATGTTACTGTTCTTGAAAGATTTTATTTTCAATGTTCAGTACTCATCTTGTAGTTTATTTCCTTGTTTCCTCTCTTCACCGGGCTATTTTTCCCTGTTGGAGTCCTTTGGCATATAGCATTCTGATTTTCCAACTAAGTTTATACCTCAGCTTGAAATGGTAATAATGATGATTGTGAAACGCTAATTCTACAATTTCTTCAAAAGAAATGTTTATTTTCCAAAATCTCTCTCTCTCTCTCTCTCTCTCTCTCTCTCTCTCTCTCTCTCTCTCTCTCTCTCTCATTTCAATTCTTGTTCATCTTCATCTCTACTCGTTTTTTTATAGAGGTAATATTTCCACTGAACGTCTTTAGATGAGATTAATAGACAGACGTGCAGTATATAATTATTATTTAATTTTTACATTAATTTTCTTTTACAGATTACGTTACTTCCGCATTGCATCCCTATTCGTATTAATACCGACCGTCCTGGAATTTGCTTATCAAGGGATAGTCTGATGGGAGATATTTTGTTCAGAAATTCATTGTTTGCTATGCTTTTTTTGAAACAGTCGACTTCCTTCTCTTCGGCGAAACGTTTTGCTAAATCTTAAAAACTTCTAATATTCGAATTGTGTTCATGTATTGTTTAGTTCATATTCATAAATACACACAGGGAAAAATACTAGTTTATGATTTATTTGCAGCAACGGATATTAAACTGGAAATCAAGTTATTCTAGCAATTCAGTTAATCATTTAACATTGAATATAAAGTTTTAGCTCCGTTTTCTGAAATTATTCTTCAAAATTCACGTCACTTGCCTTTTTTGAAGGGTTCATATTGTTAACCTTTAGCTTTGTCAGTATTTTCATTCCATATTGTATGTTATTTGTAATATCATCATCATTATCCTCTTGTATAACGTATTTACCCATTTTTTTTTTTTTTACTTTCAATATTTGCTTGTTTCAATATTGATCTCGGCTTTTAGCTGTATGTTAGATACTGTTTAGAAAAAGCAAGATAAATCAAATCCTTATATTATTGTTTAACCCATAATTCTCTCTCTCTCTCTCTCTCTCTCTCTCTCTCTCTCTCTCTCTCTCTCTCTCTCTCTCTCTCTCTCTCTCTCGTTAAAAATAACAAACGGAAAAGAGGCCCTTTCAAAGTTGATAGGAGACAAAAAAGTGTAAGTTATGTCTTAGGGACAATAGCTGAAGCCTTGAAATTCTGGATTGTGTAAACGGCTTCGGAATTTGCGTATCAAGGATTGTTGTCCACCTCAACTCGTTGGACCCAAGTGAATCAAGGAAATGATAATAAAAAAAAGGGTGGATAAATATAATCATCGATAAAGAATAGTTGCTAACACACTTCAAAACAAAACAAACACAACTTTTGTACCAAGGAAGAACAAAAGGTTTGAACAGGTAATTCATATGTTTCATTCCAATGCCCTTTGTTCATAATTTCTTTTAAACAGAATTCCTTTTTGTATTTTGTTCTTTGAGTAATAATTGCCTCAGGGGATAATGAACGTGTTATGTCCTTTTTCCGTAATGCTCTTCAATCATGTCATACATACTAACGAAAAACAATAATTTCCGCTAAACCGGGGAGAAATTTATAAATCGAATACATCATACAATAATGCACATCACTCTTAAATGTAGTTTATGATTATATTAATCGTAATATGGTCATTGGCCCTTATATTTCATATATTCTCTGAGAAAATTCCTTTCCTATTGAAAAATAACTTATTTATCTTTTAATTTAATAAATAATATTCTTGATGTATATCTAACTTATTCCCATGAAAAAGGTTGGGTTTAATTTTTAGTTCATTGAGTAGAAAGAAATACAAAATATAGCAAAAAGATATATTTAAGTAAAGTCACTTTATCAAGCAAGTCAACTACCGAGAGGCGTCTGTTTGTGAGTAAAAATTACTTACTTATCAAAAAACATAATTTCACTATACTTCAACCAATCCAGAGTGTCACCTGTATCAGAGTCTCTCTTCAAATGTGGTAGAAATATGTCATTTCAACAGCCAAATCAGATAGGCAGCAGGTAATTGGTATATTTGGGTTGGTGGGGATGTACCATGAAACCTTATAAACACTCCCATGAAGTCCCATAACTGCTACACAAATTGGGCAGACAATATTGAAAACAGAGGGATTTCATAAGTCAAATTAAGTAGGGTATATTTGTAAATCTATTTTAAAAGAAAAACATACTTCAGCGTAACTGACTACGGTTTGTTAGTCATGGAATATTTTTGTTATCATGATTTAGCTTACCAAATGTAAAACAAATACTAATGGATGATAATGAATCAATTATTTTCTTTACTGGTGGCCTGGTGCATTCTTACATTATCACTTGGTTCTAATGGCTAAAAGAAATTATAGCTAAATACAGTTGATAAATCAATACTAGTCGTGATTTGTAACTTTTTAGCATAACTCGTTTGCATTGTTTGTTATAATATTATCACAAAGAGAATAGGGGATAAGCTAATTTGCCTATCTTATACTGATTAAGTAAATATGATGGAAAATCCATGGATTTTTAATTTCTGTTTAGAGACTATTATTATTATTATTATTATTATTATTATTATTATTATTATTATTATTATTATTATTATTATTATTATTATTATTATTATTATTATTATCAAATAAAAAGAAGTTTATTTTGATGTTATGAAAACAAAATATTAAATACCATCATTATTATTTGTAAGGGTTTCGTAAATTTAACGTGGAGTTTATGGATATTTTTTCCTCACTTAATCTTCCCGTTACTCAAACCGCATAATATATCGTTCAAAGCAGGCATCTCAATCATGAAAGAATTATTATATCCACATATTTTATGCTCTTTATGAATATGACAATAAATACGAATCTATTTGTTGAGCTGGTTCTCTATTACTTCTTTTACCCTCTTTCTACTGTATTTATATCAACTGAAAGTTACATCTATTACTTAGCATCTCAAGTATAACCTTTGATTATAAGGCATTAGGATGAGGAATTAAACATTTTGATATGAATGGCAGATATAGAAAAACTAAATCCCCAAAATTATATCAAAATGAGTTCAAGAAAGGGAACACGGTATTACATTTTTCGTTATTGCTTATATAACAAAAATTTGTAAGTCATAAAAATAACATCTCCCGCACGTGTTTCACACACAGTCGTACATTGTAACAGTATTCTTTTTTATTGTATATCCCGATATATAACTCACTATAAACAGAACCGGTTTCAGCTTTTCTTTCCTGGAATTGGTGTTTGAATTTCTGTTACCTTCTTCCACTGAAACCCTAGTATAAAAGCCTGCTGTCTGTTGAAATGAAGTTAGTTACAACATGGATGCACCATCGCACATTAGTGACCAGCTGATTGCCCACTCCCTACCACAAGCTGCCTTTCTACTTTTGAGGTTGCCGTCCAAAGAACTGGCCTCTTTGGCACACGCCGCCTCAGTGAAACTGCCACCCTTTGCCAGCAGAAAGGCGTTTGTCTGGTTCCAGTATGCTGAAGTCCAGTTCCGCATCAAAGGCGTGATTCAGTCAAGCAAAAAAGCAGATTATGTTCTTGCGGCAATCACCGAGAACACTTTCCTAGATATCTACGATTACCTTTGTAAGCAAGGGGACAACCAAATACCTTATGACGCCCTAAAAAATACACCAGGTAGCAGTATTCACCAACACCTGCCGTCTGCATACTCAGACTTTTTCAAGTCCTTTAACAACCATTGGGGGATCAGAAGGCTTTGCTCACTCTCAGTTAAATTACCAGTATCGTTCGCCTGCAAACTTGCTCAGAAAGCTCTTCTTGTGAAGTGAATCTTCTTTGTGGCTTTTGGGTACGGCTCCTACCTTAACCTGCATGCACTGCCATCCCCGATGTCGATATTTTGCCAGTGAAGGGCCTGATGACCAAAGTTGATGCCCTTATGAACAGCCACTTCACCACCTTCAAGACTTCCTTCAACCCCTCCACTTCTGATGACGAAAGAAACTTTTCAACATCAGCTGAATTTGACGTGAATGCGGTAAGACACAGATGGCCACGCCATGATGTGCCGGAGTGGCGACAAAACTACCCACCAACTACCACTCACTTACGCCTATACCAACGACCTATAAAGCCACTTACTGTTGCCCATCAGCTGCGGTTATGGTACTACTAATTCAGATTTCGGGCTGCTGTAAAGAAATGTTCAAACGGTTATCAGTGATCAAAAATGCGTAAGTACACCATCATTTGTGGTGGTGCCCTCCCCTGTCACTAATTTTTTCTTTTTAAATGATGCAGGTATAGGCATGTGTTCTTTGTTAGACTTTGGTGCTAGAAGCTCTCTTCTGCCTAGGCCACTCGAAAGTACACAAAATAGTCTGTCTAAATCTGCCAACGTCCGCCTAGTAGCTGCCAGTGGATCTCCCATCGCCACCCATGGTTTCGGGAATATCACATTGTCTTTAGGAAGCATCAAATGTCACTGGAAGTTTTTTGTTGCTGATGTCCCATTACTAATCCTCCGTGCGGATTTCCTCTAACATTACCACCTCCTAGTCGTTGTATCATACCGATGGCTAATCAACGCAGACTCATCCACACCTCTTTAACCCGTCCCATCTAACATCAGCACACCCAAAGATGCATATAGTCAACTAATCACAATTACACAGAAGTCTTCCATCCAAAACTTTGCCAAACCCCAACGGTTCCCACTAAGCACGGTATTTATCATCATATGATGATGACGGGGCCAAATAAACGTTCGACAAAATGAAAGAAGTGGTCCAGTACCATAAGGCCTCCAGCCTATGGAAGTCTTCTGCATACATCTTCCTGAAGAAACGTAGCTCACTGCATTTATATGGGGATTACAGGCATTTCAATATTCAGACAAAACCAGATAACTAATCCTTCCAAAACATCATCGATGTGACCTACTTGCACAAAATGAAGGTTTTCTCCTCGCTCAACCTCCTAAAGGGGTATTGTCAGGTGCCCGTGAACCCAGAAGACATCCCAAGGACTGCCATCTCCACTGCTCTGGCACTTACACCATCACCTATGTATTGTGCTTGACTGCCTAGAACAGAAAGGAATTGTAGTCTGGCATGATAAGTGTTCCTTTGGCGCTAACGTAGTATAGCTCTTAGGGCATTGCATTACTGTTGATAGAATCCACTTCCTCCTTGATAAGGTAGCACCCGTTCAGAACTTCCCCAAGCCCTCGACTGTTATAGTACTCCAAGAATTCTTGGGAATGATCAACTATGCCTCCCTCAAGGAGAAGCCAAAAGATCTGTAGTGGGGTCCCCTTCAAGAGGCAGTCTTCTTCAATGCATAGAATGCCCTATTAGCTTCTGCTGCTCTAACTTTTCCTGTGCCACATGAACCTCTCCTCCCCACCGATGCCAGTGACATTACTATTAGTGCATTACTGAAGCAGGTGGTCAATGGCTCGCCACACCCATTGGCCTTCTACATTAGAAATCTCTCCAAAGTAGAATTCGGTCACTCTACCTTCAACCGCAAATTGCTTACGGTGCACTTGAGTTGTCCGTCACTTTCACCACTTTGTCTTTTGCATGGACCACATGCCTCTGGTGTACGCCTGCACTTGACAGTCGGGCACTTGGTCCTCCCATCAATGCCAACATCTCTCTGCCCTAGCTGAATACAATTGCGCTCTTCAACACGTCCCTGGGAAAATGAATCATGTATCTGATACCCTGTCAAGAAACACATAGGCCGCCATTCATCTGGGATTGGATTACAATGACTTGGCAGAAGCCCACCAACTCCAATGCCAGCATTTTCTGTGAAGTCATTACTGGTAGACCTAGACCGTGGACACCTGCTCCCATGCACCGACATATGGTTGATATCATTCATGACCTTTCATATGCCTTGAGCTGATCTACTGAACAGCCACAGAAGACGAAGTTCATATAGCCCGGCATTACTAAGGATAGTGAGGGTTAGATCCGTACCTGTACTTCATGTATAACTTCCAAAGTACATTGACACACATATTCAGGAGCAGGCACCTTTCCTCAACCTTAGCGCAATTTTGCCTACATTCACGTTGATGTAGTTAGTCCTTTACCCACATCACAATGACATTGTTACCTGTTTACCATTATCTGCCGCTTCACTCGTTAGCCTAAAGTAATTCTCATGGAAATTCATGTACATCTACCTTACTCTCAGGATGGATAGCGAGATTTGGTATTCTGGAGCATATCACTTCTCACAGGGATACCGCTTTCGCCTCTCAGTTGTGGACATCATTAGGGAATCTCCCGGAAATCAACCTACATCAGACAACTGCCTACAACCCTGCTGCAAACAAAGTGGTTGAACGTTTTAATCGCACTCTCAAAGCATCTTTGATGTTCCGCTGCAAGGACTCTAACTGGTTTACCAAACTTCCCTGGGTCCTCCTGGGACTAAGAATCACATCTAAAGAAGCCCTGGATATCTCGGTAGATGAAATGGTACATGGTAACCTGTTGGTCGTCCCTGTTGATTTTTTTCTATCTGCAACCAACAATCTACAGAGACTATGTCACGTTGTGGAAAAATTTACTCCTTGCCACCAGACTTACAAGAACCGCCCCCCCCCCCCCCCCCCTGAGCAACACATACCAACAGATCTTCAGTTGGCGATGCCCATTTTCCTGTGTACTGGCACTAGCAAGCTACCTCTAATGACCGTTACCCGGGCCCTTCCCTTGTGATCCGTCGTACACCGAAAGCATTCTTGATCAACATGCGTGGCAAAGAAGACAGGGTACCTAAAACCTTCATATCTCTTGCTAAATGACAAGCCAATAGTATGCCTCTGTAGAACATGCTGTCTTATTTCCCATTTCTAGGGTGGGTGAGACTTGCACTGCATGTTTCTCACACACACTTATACATAGTAATGGTAATTTCTTTTTTATTGTATATCTAGCTATACACCTCATTGTTAACAGAACCAGTTCCAGCCCGTTATTTCATGGATTGATGTGTTTTATTTTTTTTACCTCCTTCCACTGAAAGTCTTGTATAAAAGCCTGCGG
>NC_090734.1:22233295-22243295 GCF_036898095.1 Palaemon carinicauda | reverse complement strand
AACTATAGCTTTCAATAAAGACACATTACTTACAATGCTTATGCAAAGAAACTGAATGAAAAGGCCCTAGTAATCAAGAAACATACAATTTTTGCAAGTTCATTGACGCCGCTTACCTTTGAACTTTGAACTTTGAACCGCTAGCAAGGGTAATGACATCCTTATATTTTGTTGTATATCACAAGATTAGTAATTGAACATTATTATTATTATTATTATTATTATTATTATTATTATTATTATTATTATTATTATTAGCTATCACTGTGCTCATTGAATTCTCGCTGTGATCTACATTTCAACTTATGCTTTCGTTTGTGAAAGAATTAAGAATACTATTTAATCTAATGGAGACACTAAACATCGTCAACATCCGGATATCAGTATTGATGTTTCTTTAATTTTGTATGCCTCTTTTAAAATTTTAGGTGTGATTCTTGACAGCAAATTTACTTTCGAGTAACACATTAGGTCTCTGTCTTCTTCCATTGCAAAAAAAAATTGGCTTATTAAGAAAGTCTTTTAAGATTTGCTTTGATCAATCTGTTCTGAAGATGTGTATTAATTCTTTCATTCTACCTGGTTTTGAGTATTGTTCTCCTGTCTGGTCTTCAGCTGCTGATTCTCATCTTAATTTGTTGGACAAAAACTTACGGTCTATTAATTTTCTTATTCCTGATCTAGATATTAATCTTTGGCACCGTCGTTCAATTAGTTCATTATGCATGTTGCCTATGATTTTTCTTAACTCTGACCATCCTTTACATTCAGATCTCCCTGGACAATTCTATCCTGTTTGTAATATTAGGCAGGCAGTTAATTCTAATAGCCAGGACTTCTCCATCATGAGGCTCAATACTACACAGTATTCTAGAAGTTTTATTCCAGCTGTTACCAAGTAGTGAAATGATCTTCCTGATCGGGTAGTTGAATCAGTAGAACTTCAAAAGTTCAAAGTTGTAGCTAATGTTTTCATGTTGACCAGGCTGACATGAGTCTTTTTATAGTTTATATTTGACATATCTGTTTTTGACGTTGTTAATAGTTTATATAGGACATATCTGTTTTGACGTTGTTATTGTTTTTAGAATGATTTATTGTTAACTAGTTCTCATTATTTATTTATTTCCTTATTTCCTTTCCTCACTGAGCGAATTTCCCTATTGGAGCCCTTGGGCTTATAGCATCTTGGTTTTTCAACTAGGGTTGTAGCTTGGCTAGTAATAATAATAATAATAAGAATAATAATAATAATACACACCACGGCTGGTTGCTCCCTCTGTGGATTTTCAATGAGGGACAAAAAAGTGAATAAGATGTGGCTGTAACATTTGTTACTACATAAAGTGTGTGTTTATAGACACAAACATCAGTGATGAAGACATAACAAACTAGAAAACCTATTTATCCACTTTGTGTGGATGAAGCCATTATGGCCAAGACCACTATGTTTAAAATGGAGGAGGAATTGAAAATGGAAAAAATTATATAAACGGACAGGAAGAGAAAATCACTGAATTGGAATGATGTGTTGCGAAACTCATTGCGGACGCAGCAAATTCCACCATGACCACTGATCTCAGTGAAAAAAAAAATATAATCTACCGATGAATATGGATTCAATTAACTTAACATTTAAAACACAGATTTTCCCAAATGAGGAGAAAAGGACCTATGCTGACAAAGTTAAGGAAAAAAAAATGACTATCAATTAAATCGACTGAAGCACAAACCAAAATAGTTGACAGAAAACAATATGGTCGAACATGCACCTAAAGACATTACAATTCTTAAAATGAGGTCAACTTATGTAGAAATATTGTTGTGAGCTTTGCAGAGAAAAAGATCAGGGAAGAAGCAGCATACAAAATTCAAACAATGGTTGCCGACACCGAGATGAGGAAAGTTGGAAAACTAAAACCCAAAATAACGATGTGCAATATATAAAAGGATGAAGATGAAGTAATAAATGTTTTTATTCAAAGAAATCGCTACCTGGACTATATCCAAGGCATAGAAGAAAAGATAGGTCTGGTATTCAAGAAAAGTGCTGTAGATGGAACTACCCACTACTTGTTGAAATGTGATCCTGAAGCTCGAAAAGATATTCATGATAATGGTGACAAAGATATGTTGTGGTGAAGTACTTTTCACATAATTGATAGGTACCAAATGATCACCTGCAACCACTTTCAGAGGTAGGGACATTTTGAAAAAGATTGCAAGTTTACAACTGAGGATAAAGTCTATTGGAAAATTTCAAAAAATAAATAAATAAATAAATAAAATAAAAAATAAAAAAAAAAATTCCATCAAAGGATGAAATTTGAAACGGTTAAAATGTTAAAACGACAGTAAGTTAAACAAACCAAATGAACATACAATGAATTCAAGAAATTAAAAAGCTTACGATTTGTAATTGAAAAGGGTAGCAGAAAAGGATGGGATAAACTGTGGCTATGTAAACATTCAATCTATTGTTAATGAAACTTTTAAATTTTTAGAATTGATATATTATAAATGTTTGAACATACTTGCATTATTCGAAACTTAGATAGATAACTTTGACAAGGCTAAAGTCACTGAAATTACATACATGCATTTTTTCATATTCCGAGAGAGAGCAGGTCTGATGGTGGGTTGGTGTCGGGCTCTTTTTTAACAAAGGGTCACTCAAATCCCAGCAATGTATATAAATAAACTTTATTCACATAAAAAGAAAAATATCCACTGTAACAGTCTTACAACCTCCAAGAACATATAGAGGTATTTATTTTATTTTTTGCACCCATTTAGATGGATATCATGAAAAAAAAAAAAGTTATAAGTGGAGAGTTCAACGTTTGTGTAATTGATGCATAAAATTTTGATGCTTCATCATTTAGTGAGTTATTGAAATCCTATCAATTGGTGTATAATGTTCACTGTGCAACTTCATTGATTGGGTATAATTTGAAACTAGTTTTAAGTGATCATATGAATAGCATTTTATCTGATACGATTGTAAAAGAGAAGTGCACTATCTCTCCAGTATACAATCTTATTACGTGTAGCTACCTCTACAGAAACACGCAGTGGCGAAGAAAATAAACCTTTAGATATGAATCAAACTTCTCTCCTTTTTTATTCATTAAAAAAGTACCAAAAAAAAAATGCTATCAGTATTCCCTATGTTCATTATAGTTAATGTTTGTTGGAAGCTAGGTGTATTTACTGCCTTTTGGCCCAACATAATAGATATCATACCATTTGTCCACTGATGGGAAAGATTATAATTGCTAAAGACCGATCTCCTTGGTTTGATGCGGAGACTTTAGAGAAAAATATGGAAAACGAGGAAAAGAATATATGCGGAATTGGTGAAAAACTGAAACTACATGGGTAGAATAAAAAAACAACAATGTGCCAATATAATTACATATTTAGGATAAAAAAAAGTCTAAGAAAAAGACCCCCAAAGCAGCAACAGATGTAAATATGTTTCATTGTCTCTTAAATGGTATAATAGGAAATGCCAATGAAAAAGGTTACCAAAAGGGTATAGTGACTAAGAATTAGTAAATAGCTTTCTAGTATTCTTTGAAAATGTAACTTTGTCATTTACAAATATTTGATGACAGATTAATTCTACACCAGATACACAAATGAAATTAACGATATTCAATCATATAAAACAAGTCAAAGTCACACAGATTATCAAAAGAGCAAAGAAAACAAACTGTGTGATCGATTCATTGCTAATATCTGAAGTAACTTTAGAAAGAAACTTTTCTAGTTTAACCGATATAATTACGAGAATATCAAATACAAGCATTGATGATTGTAATTTTTCTACATCTGAGAAAATTGCTATTATCAAACTGGTTCTGAAAAGCGCTCCAGATTATCAGGAATTAAGCTCTTGTAGAATCTATTTCGAGACTATTCCTTATTTCAATATTGCTAGAATACGTAATTACAGAACACCTAATTAGTCGCTTAGAAGGAATAGAAGCTTTCCCTGACAACCAGTCTGCTTACAGAAAATTATACTCTGTAGAGTCAGCTATATATATTGTTGTAAAAGATATGCTGGAAATGATGGAGGAAAACTAATGTGGCATTTTGATATTAATTAATATTAGTGCTGCTTTTGATACATTCATGCATGAACTGTTACTAAATTATTTATAACCCCATCAATATTGAAGATCAAGCTTTTGAATACCAAGATGACTACTTTGTTGACAGAAACTGGAAACTCTTACTCATCTAATGAACCTTTAAACAGAGTGGTGCCTCATGGATTACACAAGGTCCAATCTTATTCTTTATCTATACTATTGGACGGTCGAAAATACTATATATATATATATATATATATATATATATATATATATATATATATATATATATATATATATATATATATATATATATATATATTTATATATATATATATATATATATATATATATATATATATATATATATATATATATATATATATATTATATATATATATATATATATATATATATATATATATATATATATATATATATATAAAAGTGTAAACTATTTCATGGTGATATATTTCACTTTTTCATATATGCTATAGACGACACTACTGAAGCTCTAAACCAACATTTTTTTCCAATTTTAGAGAATTGATGACAACCGAACAACTAAAATTAACTGAAAATAGAATTACGTTTATGGCTGTTGGGAAGAAAAGCAGTCTAAGAGACTTGGGTGATATTCAAATAAACATAAATAAAAACTCTGCTCAGATATCTAGTAAAGTTCATGATTTAGGTATATCTCTGAACTGTAACCCGCCTTTCAATACCCAAATAAATACTTTAGTAAAACTGTTGGTTATCATCTTAGAAACATTGCCTTTATGAAGAACTGCCTGGATGAATATTCTGTAAAGGAACTTCTATTATTACCAGGATTGACTACTGTAAGTCCATTTACTACAATTTATAAAAAGTGAAAGTTAAAAAGTTACAAAACATACTAAATAGAGGAGCAGGACTGTCCCACCATGGGAAAGGATATTTCCTCTACCAATTCATTTACACTAGCGGCCTATTAAAGCGAGAATTGAGTTCAGAATATGTACAATAACTCATCGAGTTATCAGAACCGGACATTCTAAATATCTAAGAGAATTTTAACATAGATATAAGACTACTCTAGATTCAAGAGCCTTTAGATATGTTGCCCCAGTACTATACAATAAGCACCAACTAGACATCCGAAAGACTGAAAATATTAACGCTTTCAGGAAGGAAGTGAAGAGTTTATTATTCTGTAAGTGCTTCAATAGTATAGATTTGACAATAAACGAGCAATATACAGTATGAAATGTTGAATATTTTTAAGCAAATAGGATAAAATAAAAACAAAATAATTTGGATGAAAATTTATCTAAACATAGCAAAAGACTTTATTGAAATTTTGGTGACCTTAGCCTCAACTTTTGACCCAATCACTTGGTAAATCTAATCAAATTGTCTTTGGAACATGGCCAATCATCCCACCCCAATTTATGATAATCAACCATGATATAGAAAAAAAAAACGTTTTTAACCCTTGTGTTACTTGGACCTTTAGCTAGTTTCATAAAAGTCTGATGAAATTTAGCTGCAGTATAGTAAAAAGAATTTTTACCTTTTCATTACTCATCCCTGACCTTTGGCCCAGTCAATCTCAGAATATACTGAAAATGTCCTTGGATCATGGCCAATTAGTACACCAAAATTCATGAGATTCGAACAAAATATAGAAGAAAGATTTTTTACTTTTTTTTTTCCTCCTTGATCATGTTAAATATCAAAAGATAGACTATTAAATTATTCCCATTTGATATTAGTTGCAGGCAAATCAGATAAGACTACTACAACATAGAAAATATGAAATTTTTCACCTATCTGTGGACAGTGACCAATGATCCTACCGAATTCAATGAGATTCGGTCAGATAGTTTTTGAGTTATGCTATTCACAATCTAAGAAACATAAATGAAAATAGTAAATACATGCCTATCAAAATAAATCATTCCACCGGAAGTAGAAATTAGTGTGTAGAAATTCGATCGAATTATCAACAGAAAAAAGAACAAGACTGAAAACGTATATCAACTGATGCATTGTTTGGAAAGACCAATTCATTTGAAATTCAATTATCGTTTGCCAAATCAGTCATCATTGTGACAAGGCGAGAAAAGGATTCCTATAAACTGTACACACATTAAATTCGGACATATTTTTCAATAATACCTCTAGATATTTTGAATACTCAAATTTGGAAAACTAGATAAAGGTAGAATTCTTACTGATGCAAAGATTTTTACCACCCATGTATCACACACCCTCATACACCGTAACGGTATATCTATTTTTTTCTTATACTGTCATTATCGCTCTCCCCTCACACTGATAACCACATCATGCCTGCAGTTTTGTGTATCATTGGGTTTGACTTTTTAGTAATATTTTTTACTAGAACGGGTTGTATATATACGCATGCTCCATCCAAATAAAGTAAGTTGCATTCAACTAGACTCTCAGTCACCTCCTAACGGCTCGCATGCACATTTTTACCAGCACAGTGACCAAGTCCTTACGCTTTCTCTCTCACTGCTGTATCTTACTGTTTTATGATACTGCCATCAGACACTGACTCTACTATCAACACCACATCCCTGAAACTGTCATCCATCGGCAGTGGAGAAGCGTTTGGCTGGTTCCAGTGTGCTGAAGTCTTTTTTTTTCATCAAGATCGTGACTCAGTAAAACACCAAAACAGATTACCTTATGGGTATCCACAAGGACACTTTCCTGGAAATATCTGTTTGACTGTGTGAGCAGGGAGACATGCTAATAACGTACGATGCCCTAAAATCATATATCTAAGACGACACACCATCACTGGCTACCCGCATAGTTGAACTTTTTCAGCTCTCTTAACAACCGTTAGAGAACCAAAAGGCTATGCACGCCTTCACGGAAATGACCGGTATCACTCGCCGGCAACCTGCCACAGAAGATTCTCCTCGTGAAGTTAATTTATTGTGTGCCTTTTTTATACAGCGCCCACCAGAAACTGTATGTGCTGCTATCTCCAATGTCGATATTTAGCCCATGAAGAATCTGTTGATCAAGTTCGACGCCCTTACGGACAGCCACTTCACCACCTTTCAGCATCGACCGAAGCTGATGTGAATGCTGTAGGACACAGACGGCCATCCTGTGACGTGCTGGAGTGATGACAAAGCAGCCCACTACCTACATAAACCACCTCTCATTTGAGCCCCAACCAACGACTTCTCCAGCCACTTACTGATACCCATCGGCTGCAATTATACTACTACCACACAAAAAATCGGGGCTGCTGAGAAGAAGTATGTGAATGGTAGTCAGTGGCCAAAAAGCGTGTAAGTAGGACATCGCTTGTAAGGGTGCCCTTCCCTGTCACTATTTCTTTTTACATGATTCAAGTAGGGGCGTGCGTTTTTTGGTTGACATGTGTGGTTGCCGTTATCTTTTGCCATAGCCATTCTCCAATATACGACGCAGTTTGTATAAGTCTGCCAGCATCCGCCTGTAGTGGACAATGGATCTGGGATACCAACCCACAGCTATGAAACCTTCACATTATTGTTTGGAAATGCCAAATATATTTGAAAGTTTCTTGTTGCTGATGTCATATGGTAAATCCTCGGTGCAGATTTCCTCTCACACTTCCACCTCTTGGTTGATATAGCTCACCTATAGTTAGTCAATGTAGATCATACTCTTCAATACACACGCCCATTGTTCCTGCTAAACACAGTATTTACCATCCTATCAAGACGATGGGTCACCCCTGTGTTTGCTATATTCAGACGTCTGGCACCGGCTCATTTGGCATCCACTAAAAATTTGTTTGTTGAAATGGAAGAAATGGGCCTTTGCCATTAGTCCTCAGGCCTAAGGTCATCACCCTTACACATCGTCTTGAAGAAAGATGGCTGTCTGCATCAATATGGGGATTACAAGTGCCTGAACATGCAGACAGAACTGGATCACTACCCTCTCCAAAACGTCAACGAAGAAAGCTGCGAATTGCATAAAACAAAGATTTTCTCCAACCTCTACCTACTGAAGGGGTATTTTCAGGTGCCTATTATCCCAGATGACATCCCCAAAACTCCCATCACCAACTCCTTCGGTATATACATCTTCAATTAAAACTGTTTTGGCCATCTTAATGTTACGGGGATGACATACATGTGTTATCTTCCCCCTAGGAGGAACTCCTCCATCATCGATGCATTAAGCTCGATCGCTTACAATAGAACAGCCTTGTAGTCTGGTATGACAAGTGTACCTTTGGTGCCAACAAAGTATTGTTCTTAGGGCATTGCATCCCCCCTGAAGGAGTTCACTCCCTCACTGACACGATAGCAGCCATTCTGGGCATTCCCATTCCCACGACAATCAAAAGCACTGCAAGAATTCTTGGGCATCATCAACTATTATCACGGTTTCCTGCCAGCCAACGCAGCCACTCCTGCCCCCTCCTAGCAAGCCAAAACAACTGAAGTGGGGTCACTTTTAAGAAACTGCCTTCTACAACACAAAGAATACCATATCAACCTCTGCTGCTCTCACTTTTCACATGCCATATCCACCTCTCCTTATCAACACCTATGCCAGCGATATCACTATTAGGGCCATCCTCGAGCAAGTGGTCAACAGTTCACCCCGCCTATTGCCCTTCTTCAGTAGAAAACTATCCAACGTAGAATTAAGCTACTTTACCATTCACCACGAATTGCTGATGGTGTACTTGGCGGTTTGTCAATATTTCCAATTCTTGGAAGATATTACCATCATTTGCATGGACCACATGCCTCTGGTGAACGCCTTTGCCCGTCAGCCTGATATCTGGTCCGCCGTCAATGGTGACACTTCCCTGCCATGGCTGAATACAATTATACACTTGGCTTCATCCCTGGGATAATGAATCAAGTCGTCGGTTTCCTGTCTAGAAACACATTAACTGTCATTCACCTGAGATTGGATTACAAAGCATTGGCAGGAGCCCCCTTGAAAAGATCCAGAGTACCAGGCGTGTAGGACATACTGCACATCCCTCCATTGGGAGGACGTTCCTCTTAACGACTCCAATGCCTCCCTCCTCTGTGAAATCTCTACTGGTAGACTTACACCACGGATACCTTTTCCCATGCCCTGACAGGCGTTTCATTTTATTCATGGCCTTCCATATCCCTTGCACCGTTCTACTGCATAGCTACTAAAGAAAAAGTTTATTTGGTATGGCATAACTATGGATGCGAAGGATTGGTTTCACCAATCAATTATGGACATCACTAGCAAACCTCCTGGTAATCACTCTGCATCAAACAACCGCCTACAACCCTGCTGCCAGCGGATTTGTTGAACGTTATCATCTCACCTTCGAAGTAGCTTTGATGTCCCATTGCAAGGACTCGAACTGGTTTACCCTGCTTTCCAGGGATTTTTAAGATACCCTTGATTTATCGGCAACTGAAATGGTATATGGTAACCCATTGGTTGTCTCTGAAAAATATTTTCCTTTGGCAAAATCCTCTAAAAGCCTCCAGCACCTATGTCTGGTTGTGGGAAAATTTACTCTTCATATATATATATATATGTCTATATATATATATATATATATATATATATATATATATATATATATATATATATATATATATATATATATATATATATAGACATATATATATATATATATATATATATATATATATATATATATATATATATATATATATATATATATATATATATATATATATATATATATATATATATATATATATATATATATATATATATATATATATATATATATATATATATATATATATATATATATATATATATATATATATATATATATATATATATATATTCGTTAAACAAAAAAGAAGGCAAGGGGAATAACTGAAAACAATCCG
>NC_090734.1:22220795-22228295 GCF_036898095.1 Palaemon carinicauda | reverse complement strand
ATCATGGGCGGAGTGAATAGGGAGGTTGATAAGATGGCAGATCCTTATTGGCTGAGCAGCTCGCTGAGAGAGACTTTAGTTCAGTCAGACTGCCTTCCCACTCACTCATGGTTGATGAGTTGCCACCTTGTCCTCCGACAGCTGGCCCCTGATTGGTGGGAGTGTTTGCCGAGATGGTATGCAGATTAGGGAGATTGCCCTGTCACCGATCAAAGCTTTCTTGGTCCTTGGTGTCTTGGTTCGTGGTTTCTTGATTGGTAAAGTTGTCTTGGCTAGAGATGTCATGGTTGGTAGGGTTACTCCTCAGTGTGTTATTCCTATGACAAGAGGGGAGAGAGAACCTTTTCTGGATAGTGTCAATTGCCTGTTTTTCTCTCAGTATGAGTAGAGCTTCAAGTATTCTAAGTTTCCTGCTATCTGGAGCACAGCTGATGATGTTAGTGTTCCTAATTATTTCCTCGTGCTTAATGTTGTTGTTATGGACATGGGTGGCATGAGCTCTTATAGTGCCTTGTTTAATGTGACAGGACATTTTCTTGGAGAAACGCATGGTGGTAATTCCTATGTAACATCTAGAGCATCCTGGAAAAGGGCATACGTAATAATAGACCGCATTAGTCAGTCTTCGGATGTCCTGAGTCGGCAGGACTGCATTGCACCTCATGATGAGAGACATTGTCTGAATTTGATAGTAGATAGTCAGCGTCATAATGACTATTTATTATCTGTGTTTTCATCTACACGGGAGACGTGGTTTTTTATTATGTCTCTTATGGGTTTTCATCTTTCTGGTAATCACGATGCATAAACCCTTTATAGTAAAGGTTGGTGGTGGTGTTATTAGTCTTAACCACCACAAATGTAAGCACACTGGTTAAATATATTTCTAAATTTTCTTAATGCAATAATCAGACGAGCTTTTTGATGTACGGCAGAGTACTTCCTTCTATATCCGGTGATTTTTTTTTTTTTTTTTTTTATTTTTTATAATGCAGCAGGATAATCTACGTTATTCAACTTGGAATAGCTTAGCACCTACTCTCTAAGGTAAAATATTCTCTAGAAATCTTGATCTCTCAAAATATAAAAGAGGCTCATAATTGCCCTTTAATGGTTTAATGATCTCTGATACTCTCCATCACACTCAAAAGAACCTTTTTTTTTCGGAAAGTCGATATGAGAGTTAGTAACAGTAGTAAAGTTCTTACAAACATCATGCAATCACACGCCATACCATGAAATTATGTATACATCTGTTTAATTCGATAATTTTATTTTTATAGAGATATCCTTCCCGACCTAATGTATGACCAAGATACACCAAATTAATATTAGCAATTTCCCATTTGACTAGAGTTATAAAAAGGCCTGTCTGACTAGGTACTTGAAACTATTTGGCTTATGATTGCTATAAATCACAATATTCTTTATATACATTACTATAACCCGAAAAAGAGCTTACCGGGCAGTTCATTGCTCTCAGTACTTAAGGCAGGCATTACTTTAAGTTAATAAGCCTTAAAATACTATCATATGATCCCTCACTTATTAAAATCTGAGTTTCTTTGGTTTCAAAGGTAGTGGAGCTTGCCAATATCTTAACAGAATTTTCAATTTACTCTTTTACCTTTCCTTACCTACATCACTGATGCAGTTTTCCTCGATATTTTTCTTTTTTTAATCTTCTTGGTAATGAACAATCTTTCCCAAATTCATTATTAGTAGCGAGTATCATTGATTATGGCAGGTATATATCTTACTGGGATTCAACATACATGCTACTTCTTTTTTTATGGGTTTAGCCATTCCAATATCCATATTATGTTATTTTTGTCTCTGCCCTTTAAAAAGAGAAAATTAATTACTAACATTTATATGAAGACGGAGGCTAGTTTTTAACTCTCTTTTGATATACTCAAACACTCAGCATATGAGAAAAAGTATTTGTAAGGAATTTGAATAAAATGAAATCTTTGGCAGAGATGGAAGCAACACATCAGTACAATCACTCAACAGATTCTCGTTTGTAGGAGATAGGTTAGACAAGGCCCCAACCATCCGTTGAAATACTACCGCTAGAGAGTTATTGGGTTCTTTGAATTACCAGAAATTACTTCATTGGATCCCTCTCTATGGTTACGGCTCGTTTAATCTTTGCCGACACATACACAGAATAGTCTAGCCTATTCTTTATACATTCTCCTCTTACATTTGGCAACACTGAAAGTACCAAATAATTCTTCTTCTCTCAAGCGGATAACTACTACGCTGCAATTGTTCAGTGGCTTCTTTGGTTTTAGTAGGGGTAGAAGAGACTCGTCAGCTGTGGTAAGCAGCACTTCTATGAGAACGACACTCCAAAATCAAACCATTGTTCTCTAGTCTTGGGTAGTATCATAGCCTCTGTCAAATGGCCTTCCACTTTCTTAAGTTATAGATCTCTTGCTTGACGTTACATTTCTATCTTTATTCTCCTCCTCTTGTTAATTTTAAGTTTTTATCCTTTTGTTCTTTTCAAGTTTTTATAGCTTATATATGAAATATGTATTTCAATGTTATTTTTGTTCCTTAACTTCTTGCAGTTTTACTTATTTCCTTTCCTCATTGACCTATTTTCCCTATTGGAGCCCTTGGGCTCTAACACTTTCAGATATTTTGGGAATGAGAGAGAAATAAGATTATAAAGTATTGCTAATTATTCTGCAATATGACAATAGCTGAAGAGAAAGGACTAAGAAACTACAGACTGAAAAACATTGCCTTCATACCTTTTGATTGGCCTAACCTTATATATCTTGCCATGTGTTCATTCATGTTTTCAACTCAAAGGGTGTAACAGAGGGGAGGAAGAGTGTATTCAACAGTTATCCTGATTAAGAGGTGGTTCTTTATATCGTGTATAAGCTGAGCTAGCTTTAGTTAGCTCTGATGGCATTATGATCACGTAATGCGACTGATTTTCCCTCATGTTTTTAGTACTTCACAGCAATGAATATATTAAATAATCGTGGTTTTGAAGGAAAATCCATTTCTTTTATTCTCTCATCACATCCGGCCTAATTCCTTACACGTGTGTCGGCAAAGTAATGTTATATGTATCTTTCAGGAACGTTTATTATATTTACTCTAGCTTTGCACTATTTTTCTATAATCTTATAATTCTATGAATCATAACAATATTGAAGCTTATGAAGAAGCTGACATTCGAATTTAATTCTGTCAACAGATTTCAATTTGCTTCCAAGCCATACACAAGTCGATATAGCCTGTTAAGCATAAGATATATACATTTCAAAATACAATACACACAAAAAAAAATAGATTAGAATATTAATATTTATAACATCGTTCAAGAAGTCATAAAGTGTGGAAGTGAACTTTAAGAGTTGGACACTATGTAAATATGTAAACCTGTGACAGTGTAGGGCGAGAATCTTGCTGAAAAATTAATACATGACAGAAATACTTATAAGGAAAGCAAAGTATGACAAAACTGGGAAATCACTGTAGTTCTTCACAAGATAGAAGACTTCAGGATATTTTTATAACATGAAATAAATATGTCAAATAGTTTGGAAGCAAAATGCAAATTATAAATATGGAAGATTTGGATTAAAAAAAAAAAAAAAAAAAAAAAAAAACACTAAGTGATAAATTATAAAAAGATACAGCAGAATTTACTGGCGATGTATTCTATAAAAGCTGACCTGTTTGTATTGATTAAAACTTTTTCATAATATAGGTAATTTGTGACTTAAAACGCGCAGATGGGAAAGTGGTTGGTTTGTTGATAAGGCAGCTTAGAAAAGACCATATCATATTTGTATAGTAATTTTATATCTTTACATAATTCAGGTATTTGAAAAGGAGTCATGAATGGATTATAAAAAGGTGGATTCTTGCATATGATATCTTGCTGAATGTTGGTTGTAAGGAGGAACTGCTCAAAGAAGTAAATTAATTGTAAAATTTCTGGAAGAAAAGGAAGGTAAGAGTTGATACATGATGAACAGATTTAAAATTATGAAGGTATGAATTATTACGGATTAGTCAATGTTCTAAGGCCGACCGAATAATTGAAGATGGTCACACGATTAAAAAGATAAATGTAAATATGAAAAAAAAAATATAAGAGTCACACAATAAGGTAGAAAGCTGCTAACAAATGATTACCTTATTAAGTGACAGAAACAAATGAAAGGTCTTTGCACTTTTGCCCAATCTCCTCATAACACATAAAGGATAAACACTGATGCTCCCTCTTTACTAATTACAACGAGGGGGAAGATTCAGGCCAAGGCTTGCGATGATTACGTCTTTAGACCTATGTTCCCGTGAAATTCTGGCTCATTTTCTGACTAGGACATTAAGGCTATGTTTAAAGATGAAAACTGCGGATCCATGACGAGCGACCGAGCTATTGACCCACTGATTGCAACTACCACATGTTTTCACAAGAATGGCTAAAAATCATTTATTCTATGAATAGAGCTGATGAAAATCTCCTTCATAAAACCGAAGTTTTGATTTAAAATGCAAGTGGAAGAAAAAGTAAATGTGATGATGAAATCTTCGGATGAAAAGATATGTTGATTCGGAAAAAAAAAAAGACATGAATGTAGGTGAAGATGATGTTCAGAGAATTATAAGATTTCTCAGTCGTTTAGAAATAACCATTGAATATATGGTGCAGTTTAGAGAATTACTAATACGAAGATAATAAATGTATAAAAGGTGTTAAATCGAATGTAGATAATGCGTGGAATCATCTATATAGTATACACACACACACACACACACACACACATATATATATATATATATATATATATATATATATATATATATATATATATATATATATATATATATATATATATATATATATATATATATATAGGTTTCTAGGTAGTATGTTGGTCAGGGCACCAGTCGCCCATTGAGATACTACAGTGAGAGAGTTATGGGGACCTATGACTAGTCAGACAGTACTGCAGGAGATCATTCTCTCTGGTTACGGTTCTTTCCCTCTGCCTAAACATACACCGAATAGTATGGCATATTCCTTACAGATTCTCCTCTATTCTCATACACTTGACAACACTAAGATTACCAAACAATTCTTCTTCACCCAAGAGGTTAACTACTGCACTGTAATCGTTCAGTGGCTACTTTCCTCTTGGTAAGGGTAAAAGAGACTCTTTAGCTATGGAAAGCAGATCTTTTAGGAGAAGGACACTTCAAAATCAAACCATTGTTCTCTAGTCTTAGGTAGTGCCATAGCCTCTGTACCATGGTCTTCCACTGTCTTGGGTTAGAGTTCACTATTCTATTTAATTTTTCTTCCTCTTGTTGTGTTAGAGTTTTTATAGTTTATATTGGAAATATTTACTTGAATGTTAATGTTTTTAAAATATTTTATTTTTCCTTGTTTCCTTTCTTCACTGGGCTATTTTCCCTGTTGGGGCTCCTGGGCTTATAACATCCTGCTTTTCCAACTAGGGTTGTAGCTTAGCAGATAATATATATATATATATATATATAATATATATATATATATATATATATATATATATATATATATATATATATATATATATATATATATATATATACATATATATATATATATATATATATATATATATATATATATATATATATATATACCAGAAACTGCTCTAGTTCAGTGTAAATACAATAGTATATTCATGATCCATTTATATATTTCATTTGTTCAGTGTAGAGATGAATAGCCAGCCCGTAAGATGAGATGTTCTCGTACAGATTTAAGTTCAATATATAAATTACGAAAGATATCGTTGTTAAATTCCTTGTATAGTTCATTGAAGTTATTATATGTAAATTTACTTTTTTTTTTAAGAATTAACTTTTTATTGCACGTGTTTGTGTTACTAAGTCTTACATAATAAGTTTGAGAGTGTTATGTAACACATAAAAGATTTAAACAATGGGCTATGTTATGATCTTTTATATTTTTATGAAGTATTGCTTCATGTTCGAGAAAAGATATGCGGTTCTGGTATTGTGCCATGTGCTTTGGAATTCTCCCCAAAAACCTAGTTATAGATCTTATTTTTTCTTTTTTTTCGGGGACAAAGGTGGGCGGAGCTAAATGACTGAGAGAGTTCGTCTTGTGTTGCATGGATACTTGTTGGAGAGAGCAATACTTGGTAACTCTGATGCTGTTAGGCTAACCCCCCACGATTCCAGATCTCCTGGATGCTTCTGGAAGTAGCTAAGTTCCATATATAAGGTGATCCCATGGTTGCATAGATAGAGAAAATCATAGACTTTAAGTAACAGTCATCTCCCCACCTCTCCCTCATACTCAGCCCAGTGTATTGTTTTAAAAGTGTTCAGTGAACTATCAAACTTTTGGTGTGTCAGGTTTTTATAAACATAGCGTGGATGGTGAATCAGCTCTTATACTACACTGGTATATAACGCTGAGCCAATGATGAGCTCAAGGTGTATATGATTTTTTCTCTATTTTCTTCCATATAACGTCATTGGAAGGTTTAGATTATTAATTGCAGTCTGGTTGGTACTCTCATTATTGGTGCTACTATCTTTTGATTGGCTCTTGTAATAGATTTTCATCGCTTGCTACGAATGTCCTTTCTTTATTACTTTGTCTATCTTATTCTTAGGAGTGGAACGAAGGGAGAGTGTGGTACTCGTGATGAGTCTCTTCTTTTGTATTTGTAGTCTCCATAACCGTCCTAAACTGATGTATAATTTTCGTCATGTTCAGCTGTTTATCAGTATGGTGGTTAAAGATAGCTCCCTCCTGTTGTCGATAAGAAATACGTTTGCATATTTTTGTTTTAATTTTACTAACATGCGTGTAGGGCCATCTTCCCCAACAGTGCACTGGATTCTGTATACCTATTTCTTTTTTTCTTTTTTTTTTTTTTTTTTTGGTGGGGGGAAATCGGCTAATATCCTCGTAATTTTTCCTTTGATAATTTATTTATGATCAAATTATAGGTTTTTGCAATTTTCAATATATAACCAGTTCTCTTTCATTGTTATTTTTGTAGTGATAACATTATAATGTTTTTTTCTTTTGTTGTCGTTTTTTCATTTTTCTTTTTTTTTGGGCTTGTAATTAATAATGCACAACAGTGTTGCGAAATAGTATTTATCTTCAGTAGATCCTCCTGGAATTTAAGTTATATCTTGTAATATGTACCATTTGTCTAAGAATGTCTAAAAACACTTTTATCTAAATGTTATTGAAACCTGAGTTGTCTACTGAATGTGAAGTTCTAATTTTTTTTTTTTTTTTTTTTTAATTAGAGTGCGTGTGCGTTTATTGCATTATTGAAATTTTTCTAAGATAATCGACTTTTTTCATTTAAGGAGAAGCCTTCATTTGTTTTTTTTTTTAATATAAATTGATATGTAATACTTAACTTAGCTGTTTCTTGCCACCATAGTGTGTCTAAGAATGGGAGTTTCCCGTCGCTGTTG
>NC_090734.1:22210795-22215795 GCF_036898095.1 Palaemon carinicauda | reverse complement strand
TATCAAATCAATGACTGAAGAGAGGCAAATGTTCATAGTAAATAGGCTTCAGAATTCCATGTTTACAGTAGAGCCCCAAACACTGTTTCTATGTAATATTTCAAGACTTGTACCTTAATTTGATAAAAATAGATACTTTAAAGATCCTTTTTAATACCTAAAATCTACTGTCAGTTTTTCTAGAATAAAAAAAATATTTATTCCTAAACTAGGAAATCATTCTGTTTAACAATAATTTTTCAACTTCAGATATTAAATAAATAACTTAGAATTCATATATGTCTTCAACTAAAATTAACAGTATACATTTTAAGTAGAGCATTAATTTTCCTAGATGATAACTCTTAAAGGTAAAAGTCGTTATGGAAATAGTTCATTAAAACTATAATTATCAAAGCTGAACTTTGTTTGTAGTAAGACTTTAGCTTTTAAAACCTCTCAATAAGATCGGAGGCCATTGCTTAAATAAGTGTCTCTCTCTCTCTCTCTCTCTCTCTCTCTCTCTCTCTCTCTCTCTCTCTCTCTCTCTCTCTCTCTCTCTCTCTCTCTCTCTCTCTCGTTTCAGTAAAAGGAATTTTCGATATTATTGCAATTCTGGTGGGTGTTTTTTACACCTTTGCTATGAAGTTTTTCCTTTTTAGAATTTAATTTTTTCATTAAAAATAAAGCCTATATCATTTTTTTTTTACCTCAAACAGAATATCAATATTGGTGGCCTTGAATATGTAAATAAGATTTGAAACGACTACGACTCCTGGTTTTAGAACATCATCAAGGACAACTGAAAAAATCTTCCGTTTTCTATAGATTTTCATATAAAATATAAGCCCTATTTTTTATACCTATAGAATAACTCTCTTTACAAATGATATCCTGCTATCGCCTGTTTCACATACATCTGCTGAGCCTAATGATGTACATTTTTTTCTGAATTCAAAAGTTACAAACCCTCCCGATTAAGTAATGAACGTATTTCCCTTTATTGCTTTAGGGTACATAGAGCTCATGCGGCATGTAATACGATAATCTTTTACCGGATTTAGATGGAATAATACCGCCCTTTTGACGGAAACATTTTCTCTTTCATTTTAGTATTTTAGTGTTTCGACTTGACGAGAAAGTATCTCTGCGTTTCTTTTCGCTATCGTGATTAATTCACGATTTAATCTTTGTAATATTTGATAGCATTCTGTAATATCAGTCAAGTAAAACTTCAAATCCTATTTCCTCTTTTCATCATTCAAAAATACCCTTTTTAAGTTCCAAGATCTCTGTCCAATATGAAATTACTGAATGCTATACAATGTATACTTCTGCCATAGATAATTATCAATAAGATGAGCTAATGACTGTTCAGAGAGCTACTGAAAAATATTCTTCATTAAATGATCAGACATTTCAGTTGTACTGAGGGAATATAGTAAGTTGTTTGAGATCATTCCTTCCATATCATTGTGCCTATCAAAGTTTGTACGAAGAACTGGCTTCGTCTTCTCATTTCCATCCAAATACCCATGCAATGTGAAATGTAAGTTTTAATTGACTGGTATTACTGAATACTATCAAATATTACAAAGATTACATCGTGGACTAATTAAATCCAATTCATGCGAAGTACAAAAATAAGAAAATAATGATATCTAGTATATTTAAGAGCTAAATCAAGAAGCCATTAAATACATGTCAAGTTGTCACATTAGAATATCGATCCGCAACGTTACTAAATGCAAAACTCACAGACTCAATGAGAGAGCATAACGAATAAGAGCTCCAGCAGGTTTGAGAGTCCTGGAATTTTGAATTAGGTTGTGTTATAGGTAGAGGAAAGCCGTATTGCTATATGGATAACATTCAAGTATATACATTCCATTGTGTGAGTCATGAACAGTACTTAGGACTTCAGGCAAAATATAAGTGAGGCGAGGTCTAACATTTATTTAGACATACTTTTTAAGATTACATAATAATGTTTATACCCCAGGACGCTTACATGACGTCGAGCAATATCAATGACCATCAAGGGTTTTCCACACATCATAAGGTTTATTCCAGTGTTGACTTTCATACCTTCATTTCGTAATACTGAATACGATGAAAGCATACACAGGTTTCCAGCATTAAATTGATTAATTGTAATACTGTTATGAAAGAGACTTTTTGATAATAAGTTTGAATTTATTCTGATATATTCACAGACCTATAGAAAATATGACATAATTTTAAGGGACTAGAAACTATTAGATGCAATCAGGGTGTAGCTAAAACAAAAATCCGGGATGGAGTCAAGAGATGAACGGTTGCAACGTACGGTCATAACTCCATGATTGGGCAACGTCTCTAATCCCATTCAACACTCATGTTATTCTAATTCTTTAATTGATTGAATCTTATATAAACGTAAATAAAAAAAAAGAGATAAAAAAAAGCGTAGAATTTCAAGGAACAAAAACTAATAGAATTTCAAGGAACAAAAACTATTAGAATTTATCTGCCCCTAAATATTCAAACAATTGTGAGCAGCCTCTTTATTAAAACGTCATAGACAGAGATAGGAAGAATCGTATGGGGAATGTTAAAGAAAAAAAAACTTATAAAAGAAAGTATATATGTATTTAAAAATTAGACCAAATCAATAAAAAATCAACTTAGGAAGACCATTGTTCTTTATATAAAAAGATAATGTGATGTAGATTGACACTATTCAGAATCCCTATTTAGCTCAAGGGTTTGTTACATTTTTACTTGGGTCTCAATAAAAAAAAATAATTGGCCTCGGGATATTCAATCAAAAACGTATGATGTTTCCTGATCATTTCATAAGCAAATAGATTATAAAAAGTACATCAGTTGAATGTCTGATTTCCCAGATATCAATCATTACAATTACTTTCACTTTCATCTTATTCTATATGAAAATTGTTTTGAATGTAAACACAAATACCTATAAATTAACTTTTTGTACAAATCGGAAAATGAGACAATGGCTGCACTGTCTCTGATGACGTTAATCAATTCATAAATATAAAGAGTGAAATCTTTTGTTACTCATGAAACTTTGTAATTTTTATGATTTTGATTAAAAGTATTAATAAAAGATGTGTCAAAAGGCATTTCATAATTAGTACGTTATTTATTGAGGCAAGTGAAGGAAAGGCAACAAAAGAGAGGAATGGACCAGAAAGAGGAATTGCTTAATGAGCCCGTGACTTTGGTGCCTAAACAAAATAAAATCGAGGACGTTAGGGAAGCAAATGGTGATTCAGGATTTAACAATTCTAAAGTAGAATAAAGTAATCTGAATATTAATAAGCTCGACCGGATTCATAACGCATGAGACATGAAAAGAAGCTCAACATTTTTGGTATGATGACTGAAAATTGCGTCCCCCCAAAAATCAACTTCTTGCACTGTAAGAAAAATGGCTCCCCCAAAAAAGGAAGGAAATACAATAAGATAATATGGTGCACAAAGGACAATAGAATTTTCAGAGTTACGTGATGAATAAGATACATCTGGTTAATTAACTTTGACAGAGCTAATATCGCTTAAATGAACATACCCTCCACACACATATGCTTTCTTTCATATTCCTAGAGAAGGCAAGTCTAGTGGGTGGTCGTTCTCTTCATTCATAAGGGTTACTCAAATCTCAAGATATAAAAAAAAAATTATTTTAACAAGCTTTGAGTATATAAAGCAAACTTTATACACAAACGCAATATATATATATATATATATATATATATATATATATATATATATATGCATATATATATATGCATATATATATATATATATATATATATATATATGCATATATATAAGCATATATATATATATATATATATATATATATATATATATATATGTACTTATATATATATATATATATATATATATATATATATATATATATATATGTACTTATATATATATTTATATATATATATATATATATATATATATATATATATATATATATGTACTTATATATATATATATATATATATATATATATATATATATATATATATATATATCACTCACTCACTCACTAAATCCCGTCCGGAATTCTCCGGGTTGGGTCCTGCATCTGATATCGCCATTCTCTCCCGAGACTCCTATCCAATGCCATCTGTGCCAGCTGCTGAAATGTCTCGCCTCTATTTGCTTTATTGAAGGTTTTCACCCATGTATATCTTAGTCGTCCTCTCGGTCTATTTTCAGCCACTTGACTATAAAGCACTATCTTTGGCCATCTGTCCTGTTCCATCCTCTGTATATGCCCAAACCATCTCCTCTGAATATCTTCCACTCTAATCAGAATTGTGTCCTCAACACACATATATACACACACACACACACACACACACACACATATATATATATATATATATATATATATATATATATATATATATATATATATATATACATATATATATATATATATATATGTATATATATATATATATATATATATATATATATATATATATATATATATATATATATATATATATATATGTATATATATATATATACATACATATATATATATATATATATATATATGTATATATATATATATATATATATATATATATATATAGTTATATATATATATGTATATATATACATACATATATATATATATATATATATATATATATATATATATATATATACATATATATATATATATATAAATGAATAAATAAATAAATATATATATATATATATATATATATATATATATATGTATATACATACATACATACATATATATATATATATATATATATATATATATATATATATATATATATATATATATATATATGTATATATGTATGTATATACATATATATATATAAATATATATATATATATATATATATATATATATATATATATATATATATATATATATATATATATATATATATATATATATATGTATATATGTATGTATATACATATATATATATATATATATA
>NC_090734.1:22188295-22205795 GCF_036898095.1 Palaemon carinicauda | reverse complement strand
ATTTAAATTACCCTTTTTTTTAAATCTCATATTCTGGACCAAAACAACTCCATCCCAAGATTAACCTTCTGTTAATTATCATCTGAAGTCCTTAGGAAGCAGTTATTGTCAGTTATAAATACTTGTATTCATTAACAATCTTTAGTTGTTTTTCCATAATCCTTATTTGCTGGCTCTGCATTTTCCTTTTTTTTTTTTTTTAGTTCTACTCATTCATTTGAAGATCCACATTTCATCCCTCTCTCCTAAAATCTTCTATCATATCTTGCAATTCCTCCCTTGACTAACTTAACATAACCATGTCATCTGAATATCCGAAGTCCTTTAAAGTACTCTTCGTTAATTTTAATTAGTATATTTCGTAATTTGAACTCTTAAAACTATAATCGGAATGTTCTTACAATATATATATATATATATATATATATATATATATATATATATATATATATATATATATATATATATATATATATATATATATATATATATATATACATATATATATATATATATATATATATATATATATATATATATATATATATATATATATATATGTATGTATATATATATATATATATATATATATATATATATATATATATATATATATATATATATATATATATATATATATATATTTAGATATATATACTATTATACGATGATGATGGCTCCCGGGTCTGGCCACCAAAAATATATTATAGTATGGTTCGTGCCTGGGAACTAAACATATAATATTATATGTATTACGGCTGGCAAGCTAAACAATCTCTCTAGTTCTAAACTCACCTGTTTGCTTTCACATTAAATCTGTTACTCTTAGAAATATTATTACACGAGCTCTGGGATAGTTAAATAACTCCCAGACAGCAACATATAAAATACCAAGGACTGAAAGGTATCTTATGTACACTCAAAACAAAACTGAGTAATTATTCTCAAGATTATTTAAAAAATATTATTTACTACGATTTTTTTGACAGGATGCGAGCGAATACCACTTTAAACAATGGTGACTGGAATGATACATGCTTTACAAAAATAAATATGTTCTATATGAATTACAACAGTTCGAAAAGAATTTACATAGATATAATAAATCACTCGAAATATTAAGTTTGAACAAAACTCACATTAAGATAAACATGTTACGATATGAAAATTATATAACTTGACTTGAACTATTATATCTGGATAAACCTTAAACTAAGAAAAAAGAAATAACACTTTTGAAAATTATACAGTCACTTGATTCACTAGAAATTATATCTGAATATAGAATTTATGTCTAAGGGGTGTAGGTGAGAGAAATGATGGGGGAGAAAGAGTGATTGATTTTGCAGTGGCTTTTGACCTAGTAATGATCAAAACTTTCTTTGAGAAAAAGATTAAGAGACTGATTACTTACAGTAGCGGTGGCAGGGAGAGCCAGATAGATTCGCTGCTGAGTAAGAGAGACCATCCGACGGAGGTTAGAAATTGCAAGGTGATAAATGGGGAGAGTGTAGCAGAGCAACAAAGGTTAGTGGTAATTGATTGCAGACTAAGGCGTTGTAGGAAAAGTAAAAAGATGAGAATGGACCCAAAGATTAAGTGGTGGAAATTGAAAGAGGAAGAAGTGAAATTTTTGTTTAAGGAAAAAGTGCTGGAAGTAGTAAGGTTACATGAGGATGTACAAGAATGGTGGACCGTTAATAGTAAATTGATTCTAAGGATCGGTTAGGAAGTACTTGGAAAGTCATCAGGAAGAACACCCCCAATATGATAAAGAATCGTGGTGGTGGAATGATGAGGTGCAGGAACGGGTAAAAACCAAGAAAGAAGCCAAGTAGAAGGCAGATCTATCAGAACAAGAGCAGGATAAAGAAAAATATAAACAGTCAAAGAAAGAAGCAAGAAGAGCAGTAGCAAAGGCAAAGGCAAAGACATTAAATGAAGTCTATAAAGAGATGGAACCACCAGAAAGAGAGAAGAAAATATTACAAATTGCTAAGGCCCGAGAAGCTACATCTAAAGACCTGACACAGATAAGGGAGATGAAAGATAGCAATAGCATAGATGTAGCAGAAGAGAATGAGATTAAAAGGTGGGAAACTTACTTTGAAGGAATATTAAATGAGGAGAATCCAAGAAAAGTATTTGAAGATGGACTCCCAAACGAAGCAGTTACCATAGGAGTGTCTAGAAGGGAAGAAAAACAAGCAGTTACCATAGGAGTGTCTAGAAGGGAAGAAAAACAAGCAGTTACCATAGGAGTGTCTAGAAGGGAAGAAAATCAAGCAGTAAAGAAGATGAAAAATAGTAAAGCTGCAGGACCGAATAAAATACCAGCAGAGGTATGGAAGTTTCTTGGAGAGGAAGGCATATATATCTTTTGGGGCCTGACGCAGAAAATCTTCAACCAGGAAGAGATGCCAGAGGAATAGAGAAGAAGACTAATCATTCCCTTCTATAAGGGGAAGGGAGAAATCCAGGAATGTGGCAACTACAAAAGATCATTGAGAAGAGACTCATAGATGAAACAACAATTGGTGAGGAAAAACTTGAATTCGTGTCTGGAAGAGGGACTGTAGAAGCAATATTTGCTTTGAGGCAGATGATAGAAAAACATTGGGAGAAACAGAGAGGATTACACATGATCTTCATTGACATTAAGAAGGCATACGATCGAGTACCACGTCAGGAGCTGTGAAGATGTATGAGAGAAAAGGGATTCCCTGAGAAATATGTAAGAATCACCCAAGATATGTATGAGAAGGCCCAAGCAAATTGAGGGCTTACCTATATGATCTGGTCATGGATGTAGTAACTCAAGGTATTAGAGATCAGACTCCTTGGTGTATGCTTTTTGCTGATGATGTTATACTATGTAACACTAGGCGAGAGGTAGTAGAAGAGAAACTGGAGGACTGGAGAAGAGAAATGAGAAATAGAGGATTGAAGATCAGCAGGAAAAAGACAGAGTATTTAAGATTGAAAAATGGGGAAGTTAGCTTACAAGGAGAGAGATTGAAAAGAGTTGAAAATTTCAATTATTTAGGATCAACAGTTGCAGAGGATGGTGATCTGGGCGCAGAAATAAACCAAAGCATACAAGCAGGATGGAAGAATTGGAAAAAAGGGCGTGGAGTACTGTGACAGGAAAATAGGGGTTAAGTTGGAGGTAAAGGACACAGGACAGTTATGAGACCGGCAATGATGTATGGAGCGGAGACGTGGGCAATAAAGAAGACAGACAGAAGAAACTGGATGTGGCAGAGATGAGAATGTTGAGATGGATGTGTGGGGTGACAAGAATATATAAGATACGGAATGAAGTAATTAGGGGTACCACAAGAGTTAGATAACTATCAGATAAGATACAAGAAAGTAGACTGAGGTGGTATGGTCATGTCATGAGAAGAGATGAACAGTATATTGGGAGGAGAGTGATGGAAATGGAGGTACAGGGAACGAGAAAGAGAGGGAACCAAATCAAAGGTGGACGGACTGTATCAAGGATGACCTTCAATCAAAGGGATTAACCGGTGATGAAGTGTGGGACAGAGGTAGATGGAGAAAGCTGGCCAGAAATATCGACCCCACATAAAGGTGGGAAAAGATGCAGACAAAGAGAAAGACAAAGAAGAAAAATATCTATGTCTGACATTTAATAAAAATAGATAACCAGATTAAAATACAACAACCTATCACCTTCCTAAAATAACTCTCAAGAGAATTTTTATAAGTAGTCACTATGATTACGAAGACTCGTCACTTCAAATCTTGGAAATGTCACTGTACACTTTTAAAACAAGGTACTGAGTTAGATGCGAGAGAGAGGAAGAGGAAGATGGCTGTCTTTAGGCTGGAAATCTCTATCTATCTATCTATCTTCCTATGCAACACTGAGGTCGCCTTTATATATAAAACTTAGCTACTTTCACAAACTTTCCAAAGATCTGGTCACATAAAACTCTCAAACAGCTTGCGTAAGATTTCGTAACAAAAATACCTTAAGTGAAAATTTATTTCTTAGAAATAACGTAAATATACACATACTGACTTGAAAAAGGAATACAATGAAATTAACGACAATATTACATAATTTATATGATACACTTAAATATACACGAGAGGAACTCATATGACAGGCTGGTTATTCATTTTCTCAATGCACAAATGAAATATAAACAAAAATATAAATAAACTATAGTATTTACTTTACACTGGACCAGCTTCGTAAGAATATATATATATATATATATATATATATATATATATATATATATATATATATATATATATATATATATATATATATATATATATACATTTCTAGCTCCTAGGCTCTCAATTTTTGCATCAGATGATTCAAGTGAATGAAATCCGACTGTAGCAAGTATAACTGGCTCACTTAAGTTATATTCAGTGTGATTGCGGAAGCGGCAACCATTTTTTTTTTACCCTGTTTCTATACTTCTCGTATGAATAATTTTCTTCGTCAACCAATTTTCGTTTTCCCTACAAAGAAGTAATGTACGAGAGAAGTTTGGTTACAAGTGTCCGCATGTGTCTGTTCGTGTGTGTGAGTGTGGATGTAGATGTATTCATGTACATTTGTGAGTTCCTTTTTATATGTGACGGTAAGTGTTAGCGTCGGTGGTGTTCACGTTGACGTCTATGAAATGTGTAAAAAGACTTTTTATTCTTTTGCAGTATTGGAAAGATACAAAGCATATGACTTCGTTATTGTGTCTATTTATACGTTTTATGACTTAGAGTAGAACCAATAATTGATTAGTTTTAATGGGATGAGAGAAAACATCTTATTTCAAATTTGTTCTTGAATGATAAACATTTTTTTTTATTGTTGTTTGATGATAAGAGCATTTTTTTCTTTTTTTTTATATATATAGAGAATCCTATAGGTGCTAGATATGAAGGTTTTATCTCTCTCTCTCTCTCTCTCTCTCTCTCTCTCTCTCTCTCTCTCTCTCTCTCTCTCTCTCTCTCTCTCTCTCTCGTTTCTTTTTATTACAAGAATTCGAATTCAATTATGTCTCACAAAGGCGTGAGTGGTTAACAGTAGAGCAAGATCTACAATGGGTTCTTGTTATTTCAAACAATTGTCTGTCCTTTTATGAATTTCCAAGCTTCCGATACTTGTAAGTGTGCTTATAATTTAGTCTATCCTATTAAACTGCAGAAAAAAAATGCTTCTGATATCTTTTATGCTAAACAGTGAGGGGAAATTAGAAACTGATAAACTAAAGAATTAGATTCCTCCATGGGAAGATTGTCATCGGATACTGATTTACTTTTATTGTGCTCAAGGATTAGAATTATTTTTTAAAGGAGGCTAATAAAAAGGAGTATTTCATTGATTAGACATTGGTGGCAAATCTGTAAATTATTCTGAAGCTTTAATTATCACGACACCGAAGAAAAAAAAATGGAACAAATATGAACTCCATTTTCGGTTCAGATCAACGAGCCCGAAATAGTCACTGTCACATTACTTCTATAATTTTTAAAACATTGAGGGATCCTCTATGTAGTGAAACCTCCAAAGCATAACTTACTTCCTACACTCACAAATAGGGAGTCTCAACAGTCCATTGAACAATCTGTTTACAATTCTTCCTGTCACCTAATCATTGTACTCGTCTCGCATTTTTTAGATATTAAGGTAATTTTTTTCCTAACATGCATTATACACCACCAATCATACCATTTATAGGACTTCCTCAACCAAATTCCCGGCAGTTATGAACATTGTATTTTGATTCCCGTCCAATTTCAATTCATCAGCTGCATTGCACTACCAAAATGGACAGTTAGTCCAAAACTTTTACTGAAACTTTAGTAATTTATGGAATTATCTTAAGAATCATAAGAAAACATCCTGTTACATTGCTTGCTTCACTTATTCTTTGAATCCATATTCTGAGTTATTATTAAATGTAAGGTCTTCCTCCTCATTATCAAAATCTATTTCATGTTTATCATCAATTTATTCTTTGGCAAACGCTTTTAAGTTTTTCGACAATCTCAAAAAAGTAAAATATCACCTACAAATAACAACCAGTCAACATTCTATATATGACTCTCTTCCTTTTCCCACAACTCTTCACCTAAATATTTATCTTATTATTAATGTTTTTTTGCAGTACTTCTCCCTAAAAGATTATTGATACCAATGGAGGCAACAGGCTTTTCCAGGGTTTCACATTCATAGGAAATCAGTCCCATTCCTGTACACATTCCCATAGGTATAAACCTTCTCCTACATGCAAGCTTTTAATCATTCTCAACGACCTCCTTGGCGTCTCTATATTGATATTAGCATGACCTATCTTATTTGAAATAATGTAGTGTACAACACTTTTAACATTTTCTCAATTAGAATCCTTTTGTAGAACCTTCCTAGTCTATAATAAAAGGTAATGCACTATCATTAATACAGCCAGTTATGTTATCTCTAACGTTATATCACATAATTTCTAATGCACGTTTTTATTTTTGGATATTTTTTCCAAGTTTGGCACACTTTACAAACTGAACCTCTATTCAATAACACTAACACAGTTTAACAAAATCAACTGACTTGTAATCCCATCTATTCTAGGATTAATCCTATTTCCTAATTCTTAGACTACTTTCATACTTTATCAAAATTTATCAATCTCATACATTAAAAAGAATATTCAAACTATTCATATACAACGTACATGATCTTTTCTCTTGTATATTTTCAATTACGTTCTCATCTTTGTCTGTGAATGAGTTTTTCTCTGCATTCCTTTTACTGTCATCGTGAATCTTTTTCACGTTTTCCATTCTACTTTTATTAGCTCGATCTTTTTCCATCTCACTAATATATTGAATCCCAATCTAAAAGATTCATATGATGTTGCATCATGAAATTATATTTAAAACCCCTCTTATTTCAGTTTTCTTCGTATGTGATGTTTTCTCTTCCTTTTGATCCATCTCAATTGCATTCATTACATTTAAAGTCATATTTCCAAACGTTCTTTTCAAACTATTTCCAGCTTACTTTCAACTAAAAGAAACATTTTTAAATGTGTTTCCACTAATAATTATTCTCACTAATAACAATCAACTTGTTCGTAAATATTTCAACAACAATTCTAGTAAAATGATATAAAAAAAAATCAGGTTTTTCTTTAATATTCAACAATTGTACTACTTTTCGGATTTTTTCATATTACCTCTTTTTCCACTCCTCTCTTATTCTAACTATTATTATCATTTCGGTACGAGATTCTTGTTTATTCAGTGATGATTGAAGATAACGGTTATCTCACTGATATTAATTTTATCAAACACCTTTCCTATTGATCTAATTTTCTTTTTCTGGACAGCACTATACCCCTTCAGTAACTGTGTTACTTTTATTCTTAGAGAGGATATGGATATAATATATCCCTTAATAATCACATTCTTTACTTCATAACAGGTCATATGAACATAGGTTTATGTAAGAAATCTGGGGACGTTCCAAGGTTCAGTTATCTATCTTTCTTCTCCAGTGGTGGGGTCAAGTTCATCATTTGTAAGGGTGGGGTCAAGTTGCAACACGCTCTCGGCATCAAGGTACACCTGCTCATCATCAAGCTGGAAGAACAAGTAATAAATGAGGATCGTTCAATCAATTGCCAGGAATTTTATATAAACGTGGTCTTTTTTTATAACATGTCATAGCCTACAATTCAGTTAATATTTTATGGATGAGTGTAATTACAGAGTATCTCCTGCTCAGCTCATAGAAGAGCAGTGATTTGTTCAACACACAGAGCTTTGATGGGTATGTGTTTCACCCTCAGAGTAATCAAAATGGCCCATTTCAGGAACCGAAATGAAAGGTTTTAGTAATAGAGATTAGTGGTATAGCAGCGAGTCATAGTAAGTAGAAGATATGGGAGAGGAGAGAATGAGTATCAGTTGGAGAGAAAAGAAGCAGTTTTAAACAAAAGAACTTATCCCTGCTCAAGGGGAGATGAGATGGTGGGCTTTGGTTGGAAGATTGGGAGGTTTTGTTTACGAGAGTGAAGAGAATATGGGACATTGATAAAAGGATAGGACATGGGTGAAAAGGTGAATTGATATAGGGATCAGGTCTTGAAAGGACAAGATTTCGATCATTTGGGTGAGGGATGAGAGGGACTGCAGCTGAGAAGAATTGGTGCGGACAACAGGAACAAGAGCAGTGATGGCTTCGATCACCGGATCAAGAATGGAGGTAGCTGGGATAGCAGGATCAGGGATAGAAGTGGGTTTACGACGTAGTCTCTGGCAATTATTTCTCTATGGTTCAGGCAGTGGTGATGGTGGTTAAGGGGTGTTGACCAATGGGGTACCATGCATGGCTCCTATCCTTCTCAGATGCTCAGGACACCTCCTGTTCTATGCGTCGTTGGAGAGTGAGTATTGGGATATCTTAGCTGGCTTGACGGACTTTGATTGCGGACATCTATGCATTCTTATGTGTAGTGGTGTTAGGTACAGACTCCACAAATATTGGGTTTTCTACAGTATTTACGTGATGCAATTCTGTTGCCAGTGGTAGCACCAAAGTGGCTAAAAAATGTAGTCCCTAATGGGAAAAGGTGCCCATATTCGCAAGTCAAGGGAAGGTTGAATAGGACCAATGAATATGAAAATGATCTTGCTGACTCGAAGTTCATCAAGAGCATTGCAGTGATTTGCATCATCGATACTGCTGAGCAAGGTGGCTATGGGTAGTGGCATAGTGACCGGGTATCTGGAGACAATGACTCTGTGTTGTTTCTTGGCTGGATGAAGGAGAGACAGGGAGGCTTCCTTCCAAACGAGACGAACACTCTCTAGATCCTTGGGGTGAGATAAGAACTTTAGTTTGCAGTTGCCAACTTTAGTTTGCAGTTGCCAAATGAAAGGGCTGCTACTTCACCTTACGATGAGGTGCTTTGTTGATCTTGACCCTGAATTTGGGCTGAGGTGCAAAAAATGCTTTTAAGATATTTTGATACTGTAAATTTTGATACAAGACATTTTGATACCGGACAATTCAGCCAAACTGTTCTTGTAATTTGTTGTTTAAATATTTTTGTTCAAAGACCGGCTTTTTATAGTGAACATTGGTCGAACCTAAATATTCTTAGTCTTTTCTATCACTCTGCCTACTACTACCACTAGGCTTTCAACTACGGCTGCTACATTTGGATATATATATATATATATATATATATATATATATATATATATATATATATATATATATATATATATATATATATATATATATATATATATATATATATACATATATATATATATATATATATATATATATATATATATATATATATATATATATATATATATATATATATATATATATATATATATATATATATATATATATATATATATATATATATATATATATATATATATATATATATATATATATGTATATATACATATATTTAAATATATATATATATATATATATATATATATATATATATATATATATATATATATATATATATATATATATATATATATATATATATATATATATATATTCATTTTACCACCCATGCCTCGTCTGATTGCTTCAACAGAAAATGGAAAGTAATTACTAGATGATCTAAACTATATATATGATAAACACAAAATTAATAAGGATGGTTCAAAGTAATATTGGCAGTGCGAAAATAGGTTGTGTAAAGCACGCGTACACGCCTACGGTATATAGGTGATAGTGACAACAAAATCGTAAAAACTGTAGGTGAGCATAATCACAGTGCTACAGCAGCAAGAGTGGAATCGAAAGTAGCACATCATCAAATGAAAACAATGTCCTGTTCTACACAAGATGCTCCTCGGACTATAATAAGTAAAGAAACCCAAAATCTGAATGTATGTTATTTCAGAATTAGCTTCAGTATCATCGTTGGGTCGTAGTATCAGGCGTTGGAAAAAAGTATAAGATAATGTACCGCCTATACCTCAGGTACGACATGGTTATTTGATTCCTAATCAGTATTGTTACCTAGAAAATAGTTTGCAGTGGCTACAGTTTGACAGTGGCGAACATGATACTGAAAAAATTTTAATATGTGTAACTGACTCGGATTTTGAAAAAGCGGCCACCAATAGTTTATCAGATATATTCCCTAGTTCAGATGTTACCTGTTACCTATTTCACCTCTCCCAAAATGTTTACTTACAAGTTGTAACAATAGGTTTTAAACAGAGATATCACCCAGATGATAATTTTAGTTTAAAAGTGAGATGTTTATCCGCTCGTGTTTCCTTCCCATTGACGTCGTTATTGACGGCCTCGAAGAATTAACTGATGCCGACGATTTTTCACAAGAGCTTGTTTAATATTTCGAAACATGTTATTTTGGAGGAGTGAGGGGTCGGGGTCAACGAAGGTGAAGGGTCGAGTCAGTCTTCCCTATTCATTTATGGAATGTTCATGAATGCCCTGAAAATTGAATTCTGCACACGAATGACCACGTTGAAGGATTTCATAATGCACTAAGAACCTCAGTGACAAATGTGCATCCTAATATTTGGTCCCTTACAACTGCTTTGAAACATGAAGAGGCTCTTAGTGCAACAAGAATTGCCCATCTCAACTGTGAAGACAGCGTAACTTCAAAGAAAAAATACACGGACGCCGATCAGCGTAAAAAAAAAATTGCTGGACCAGTATGACCCTTCAAATAAAATCCAATATCTTTGTGGCATTGCTCATATCATTAAACATTTTTAACTAGATAATATTGATGCTTGTATTTTGTTTAATTATACTTGTAATATGGTTTTTGCAAATTAAATTTCTTTTAGCCTTTATGAATTTTTGATTTGTAGTTTTAACTCCATATATAGAGGTATTGAAATGTCCGGTAGCAAAAAAGCCTAGTCACAAAATGTCCGGTAGCAAAATGTCCGGTATCAAAATGTCAGGTATCAAACTGTCCAGTCACCGCAAGAAATTAGGAATAGTTGGAGATTCTGACAGTAGTTTTATTCAATAGCTGGGTGAGGCAGTCAGTGCAAATGCAGTCTCGGTGGAGTTTCCCATCGAAGTCAGGGAGGACATTTGCAGTAGCTTCCTCTGTATCCCTTGCAGAGGACGGTGGGCATGACGATGTCTGTTGGACAAGATAGGAGAGTGCTGGTGCAAGATTTGCTGGCAGGTCTGGACTGTAGGAAGATTGGGCCAGGAGCCGAGGGCAGGGTTGTAGGTAAGTGATTCAGCAGGTAGGACAGATGGGTCTGTAGGTGGTAGAGATGAAGCTGTAGCAAGTTGATTTGAAGACTCTGGCATTGTTCGGTGGCAGGAGAAATCTTGGAAAGTTTCTAATTCTTCTTGGTAGCAGGGAGTCCAACTGTGGTAGGGGAGGTGGCTGATACATGAACGGGGGGGGGGGGAACATGGCAGTCATAGCTGTAGGGGCAGATCCGTGTCAGACAGCAATAGGGGCAGAGGAGGTGGCAGGCACTTGGACTGGGGAAGGTGAAGAGGGATAAGAGGTAATAGATTTGAGGAAATTGTCTAAGAGAGGATCAGTGTCAAGGGTGATAGCAGGAACTGGGATGGAATTGTAGTTTGGAGACCCTCGCTCTGCAATATCACAGATACACCTTGAAAAACGCGAGCAGTTGTGCCAGTAACTTCTGAAATGGTGTTACATCCAATCTGGATTTAGTTTGCCTGAATTTTCTGTTACCGGTACCTGTGACAGGCCACAAACCGGCATTTCTTGTCCAGGTGTCTGTATGAAGTTCTGCAAGGCCAGTGTGATTCAGGATACTGATCCCATCCCAAGTCTCTAATAAAAGAAACTGATATGTAAGCAAAACTCTAGTGTCACTTCACTGAAAGTTTCGACAGTCAAGAATGCTCCAAGCTGAGCTGTAAATCACGGCTGGGCCGAGAATTTCAGCCAACCAAGACGGTCGAGAGTGGTGTGGCAGTGAGCTGAATAGTCCTTACTATGCGGGAGCTGAGTTGAGACTGATGACAATAAATGAGGAGCACACACACACAGATTAACCAGCGAGTATCTCTGGTCTGGCGCCCTTAGACTAAAAGTCATAGTCCCCAAGAGGAAACTCAGCAAGCCTCGCAGTAATTCAAGAGGTGTTTCCTTAAGCAGTCGCTCAGCACAAAAAGCGGGACCAGAGGTGTCAACTTTTTCTTATTATGTTATGGGTGTTATCTGTTTACTTACAGCACAACCAAGCTGGACCCAACAAGGCAGACGCCATTGCTTAGCCCAAAGAGCATGACTGCCCAAACTCAGAATCTATGCTCCATGTGGAACCAAAGATATTATCTTTAGTTTCATCGCTGTAATTCCCAGTGAGCTAAAGAGACTTGCAGAGGAGAAAAGGATTGTGAGTAGGAGAGAACAAAAGCAGTTTTAAGCATTAAATCTTATCCCTGTTCTAGGGGGAGTGATACTAGTTGGAAAAGGAGGGACTGGATGGTTAGGGATGGAGTCTGTAGTAGGGAACAGACTTTAACTACAAGACGTGGGACTAAGGAGATCAGCTTTACAAAGGACAAGGATTCTTCTTGGCTAATGAAGGAAGAAGCTGATTAGGTAGGAGGATTCCAGGTAAGTTAGGTATGAGAAGGATTTTGGATAGGGGGCCATGAGCAAGAGTAGTGGCTGGAAATGGAGCAATGATAGAGTCAGCTACGTTTGGTGGATTGCATAGTGGTTTGGAATGTGGAATCCTCTGTAGCTTTGGTGGTGATTCTGTTAATGTACTTGGTAGGACGGTCTCCGCATCCTTTAACCTTTTAAGACACTCTGAATACCTCCTGTTCCAAGTGTGATGGGAAATTGCACGGTTGGGGCACTTTTGCACTGTCTCTTTCCCTTCCAGGTATGAATCAACACAGATTTGAAAGGGGGATTTCTACTGCACACACCACAAAGTGTTTGCTTCCTGCATGAAGGGGACTGTGATGCTCTTGGTGGGTTCATGGCAGTTGCTTTTGTGATGCTCAGCATGGCCAACATTGGTGCAGTCAGTGATAGAGGCCAGAGGAAATTTAACAGGGTAGTTGCAGACCACTGCCTTCCTCAACTTCTTGGCATGATCAAGGAACGTCAGGGAGGATTCACTCTGTAGAAGGCTGGAGTGGTCTTTATCATTGGTAGTGATTAAGTAAGACTTGAGGTTGGGTCTGGTTGTTATCTGGATATTGGGGTGTGAAGCTACATTGGCAGCTACTGCTGCATATAACAGGGAATCTCATGTGCCCAACAGCTTGTACCTGGGTAACTTCCTTGGATCTGATAAGGTGTGCTGTGGTGAGTCCATTGACAATTTGGTGCTGTAGATGATAGAAGCCTCAGCAAGGAGTTGAGTAAGGCACTTGGTGCAATTGCAATCAGGCTTATGGGTCTCGCCTGATGAGGTGAAGAGTTGGTGGAAGGATCAAGGTCCATGGCTGATGCTCCAGTACTGAAGTGGCAGCAGCTGGAGTGCTAGACAGTGGAGCAGCAACTTGAGTGGTGAATGGTAAAACATCAGCTGGAGTGATGGAGTAAGATGCAGCAACTTGAGTGGTGAACAGTGAAGCATCAACAGAATTTGTGGCTGGTATGGGTAGCACGTGGGTCTTGATACTTCTTTTTCTTTGAAGGGTGTGGAATCTCACTGGCACTGAGGAAGAGGTAGGAACAAGGACATTGGGTCTGGCGGGTGATGTGGTAGAGGGATGAGTATGGGGTTGTTTATCCATCCATGATAGGTTCATGGACCCATGTTCCTCAAAGTATCATTGCACTCGGTTTGATGCACGCTGGCAGTCCCTGCAGTGGGTGGTGAAATTTAAATCCTAGACATAATCATTATGAAGGCCTATATGGTAGAATAGGTTATATCTGTGACACTTATAATCTTTACAGTCCTGACACTCATGATTTGGTGTATTTATTCTTGCAGTGTTTTGTTGACCATACAGGTAATGACCTGCCCAGTCACCCAGATAGTAAATGGACACAGTGAGCTGAAAAATCCAGCTGGCTAGACAGTCTGCAAGTTAAGCTGAAAAACTTGGCAAGGCCATAATATTTAGCAAGCTGGGGCACTCAAGAACTGTGTGGGAGCTGAGCTAAGACTTATGTCAAATGAGGTTGTTGTTGTTGCAGATTACCTGGCCCTTACAGCAAGGCACGAGCTCTTGCATGCTTGTAGCACGTAGGTGTTTGGGTAGATTTTGTTTAGGTTTGTAGGTGATTTATGATATAGGATAATCAGCGAGTGTTATTTGTAGTTGGTTTGGGATTTTGGAGAGGGATAATAGGTAACTTTCATTCATTGTCAATTCAGCCCCATGTTTCCCTTATTTTAGAGGTGCCCTGGCTTCTTAAGGTCAAATGAAAAGGAAGAAATTGATGGAGGGGAGGGAGGCATCTATCATTATTATTATTATTATTATTATTATTATTATTATTATTATTATTGTTGTTGTTGTTGTTGTAGTTGTTGTTGTTGTTGTTGTTGTTGTTGTTGTTGTTGTTGTTGTTGTTGTTGTTGTTGTTGTTACTCGCCAAGCGACAACCCTAGTTTGAAAAGCAAGGCACTAAAAGCCCAAGGGCTCCAACAGAGAAAAATAGCCCAGCCAGGAAAGATAACAAGAAAATAAATAAACGATATAAGAAGTAAAAATAATTAAAATGATATATTTTAAAAAACATTAACAACATTAAAACAGATAATCATATATATCACTATAAAAAGACTTATGTCAGCCTGTTCAACATGATAATATTTGCCGCAACTTTGAACTTTTGAAGTTCTACTGATTCAACTACCCGATTAGGAAGATCATTCCACCACTTGGTCACAGCTCTAATAAAACTTCTAGAATACTGTATAGTATTGAGCCCCATGATGGAGAGAGCCTGATTATTAGATTCTACTGGAAAAGAACCCTCTGGCCCCGTCATTTGGTTGGAGAGAAAGAGGTACAGCAGTAAGTAGAAGGGCTCAGGAAGGAGTTAGGAAATATTTAGTTTAAGATATTGGTATAGAAAGTGTAAAAACTTCTTTAGTAGTTTAGGCTTAAGTTTTCAGGATGAGCAATAGTTGAAAGTTTCAGCTTGGGTAGGAGACATCTGAAAAAGATAATGTGGTTAGGGAGTATACGTGATAGAGAAAGGGTTGGATAAACGTTCCTGTACCTAAAAATAATAAAAGAAATAGAAATAGAATTTAAACTCTGTATAATAGTCATTCGGACGTCTAAATAGTTATCATATATAATATTAATGAGTAATAATTCTTGAACTTCTTTAAAAAGAGAAGAGAAATGCAAGTGAGAGGAGAGCTTAAAAGAGGTTAAGCAGAGAATTACAAAATTGTGTTACTTTGGTTTCAAATTTGTTTTGGTAATTACATTTTTTAAGAGGGAGGGTAACAATGGAGAAAGGTTGAAAATGCATTAATATTAGCAATGATGTGTTTTGTGATTGCTGTCACAATTACAGGAATATTAGAGTTAAAATCCGGTCATAGTACGCTTGTTTCTGGACAATGCAACAGGTAGTGTAGCAGAGGTTCATCTGTCAGTTGCTGACAGTTGTTGCACGGTCTTTCTCTCCTCTGCTGTGCTGCTGGGTCCTCGCCGTTATCAATCATCTTTTGTCAGTTGCACAGATACCTCAGTGGCAGTCTACAAATGATGAATGCAACATGGCGGGGAGTATTTATTACAGGATGCGGGATTAGGTTATTTTTTTTTATGTATCATTTGGCTGATCTGAAGCTGTCAAAAAAGGCCTGCCTTACTTCACTTGTCTTTTGCATGTTGCAAAAGGCAGTCATTTGATTCTTGAAGATTTTCAGTGAAGGTTAAAGTGTGATACTGATTGTCTAGCATATCAGGGATGACTTGACCAGTTGATAGGCCTCATCGTTGCTAATTATTCCAGTATGACTTGGAATTAAATTCAGGATGATCTACCTGTTGTTTCTTTGGTGAGCTAAGGCTAGATACTGCATTACTGTGAATAGTTAGATATTTTCAGTGCGTTATTTGTTGCTGAGAGCCAGAAGGGCTCTTCTTGAATCAGTGTGGATTTATCTATTTCCTCCAGGTAGACTAACTGAGTGATTTAGATCTTGGGCAATCGCCCCTAGCTCGGTTTGCCAGGTGAAGGCGTGGTTGAAAATTCTCCAGTATTATCTCTAACTTGATGGAGAGATGACTGCTGCTGCTGCTCCTGGAATATCACGATCAAATCATCCATCAGTTTAGTAGATGTTGGTGGCACAAGGGCTATTAATTGCATTTTTTGATGCTGCAGTAAGTTGTTATGCCATACAGAGAGCTTTTCTTGTTACGGGAGGATGGCAAAGTTTTCTTGGAAGTGGTTTGTTGACCACAGGGCATTAGTTATGTAGCTGTCAGACTTTCATTGTCCCTCTATCTTGAAGGCTTCATTCTGCTTTTGCATTCTTCTATGTGTATCCAGTAGTCTCTTCGCATGTCTCGTTGGAGGATCAACCTCCTCCACCAAGGGGTGGAGTCTTTATAAACTGTTGTTCAAAGGGTAGTCGGGTAGTCTCTGTCTGGTTTGATTGACTTGAATATAGTACTGCAATTTCTGATGTTAATCCTTGCTGAAAAGGAAATTAGATTAGTTTCTGCTCTTACCAAGCAATGTCTGGTCCATTTTGGAGAGCTTCTGATGAGTCTCATTGCGTTGTTTTGTACAACTTCTACTGAGCCTTTTCAAGTTTTTTTGGAAATAAATAAAGTCTATGAGAAGTCATAAATATATAATAAAAATAAATATTTTTATATCAGTAACAACTGGAATTCATCAAGGATAGATATGGGAATGAAGACGTTCAGAAGTGATTGAGAGAGCATTTTAATCAACTGTTTAATACTAAAACTGAAAGAGGAGCAAGGAGAAGTAAAGTGGATGGAGGGGACAGTAATAGAGATACGGAATATGCTGTAGAAGTGAAGTAGGCATTGAGTGAAATAAACTAGCTGCAACTTGGGACGGGAAAAGTTTAAGAGATGAACATTGTCCCTCATTGATGTCACTTACTATCACGCAGTTCATTGTAATGTGGCTACATTTAACAGCATATTTAAGAGGGCTACATTGTAGCTGTGTCTTTTCAATTATGGATATTATTTATAATTCTGTACATATTGTTTTTGTAATGATTCTTGTTAATATATATATATTTTTTTTTTAAAGTAAGGTGTCTCTTTTTTATTACTATTAATTCTTATGCGGTCTGGAGACATTGAGTGAAATCCGGGACCAGTCTGTCCCAGATTTCATCAATGTCGTATTTTGTATTGCAATACTCATGGTCTTCATGCAAATATTCAAGACCTTAAAGTTGCGTCCAGTCAGTATGCTATTCTTTTGTGCTCAGAAACTTTAGTTTCTAATATGAGGCACTCATCTGAGCTCCATATAAATAGTTTTAA
>NC_090734.1:22165795-22170795 GCF_036898095.1 Palaemon carinicauda | reverse complement strand
AAGCTGGGCTCAGTTCCCCTAGAGGAGGTGGAATTCTGGCCCAGCAAGGCATCATATCCGGACTGTTATGTCCGGGTGAGAAAGGAACCAGCTTCAAAGGAGGAAACAGAGCCGAAGGAGGTCATAGTGATGGACCATGCTAAGGCTCAAGCTCTACTTTCATCCTCGATGAAGGAGAGGGGCTTCTCTAACTCGAAGGTAGCTGCATTGAGCAAGAAGCTCCCTTCCTTTGTGTCCTCTCCTGCTAGAGCCTTCCCCTTTTTACAGAAAGGGTTTGCGGCTGTCCTAAAAGCTGTCGAGGCCGGCAAGCCTTGCCCCTCCTGGAGGAGTGTAAACCCTTGTCGCTGGCCCTGCCTATGGACCACAAAGACTGGAAGGACGTCCATCTGACGTTCTCAGTGGGAAAGTTGGAGGCTGATATTGCCGGACGGCAATTCGGCGAGGACCTCTCCAAGCTGTCTGACTTTCTTTTGCAAAGAGAGTTCGAGACAAAAGAAAGACTGGCTGCCTCAATGTCTCTTCAGACTACTCTTGAGACGATGGCAAGTGACCCCAAGGTCCATGAAATGTTCATGGTGGTGGCTAAGACTCACCTGACCACGGTGACGAAGGACCTTTATGGCTTCGTCAAGGCGAGGAGAGCTTGTAGGGAGTTCGTGTTCACCGGGGCTATGGTGAGGCACGAGCCAAAGAATTTAATCTCATCCAACATTTGGGGAAAAGACCTTTTCCCTACCGATGTGGTCAAAGAAGTTGTTGATAAGGCCGCCGTGGAGAATAGAAACCTTCTCCAGAAGTGGGGCCTGGCTATCAAAAGAAAGTGTTCCCCGGATGAGGGTCCTCAACCAAAGAGGAAGACTATGAGGACTAGGCTACCGTCTCGGCCAGCCAAGCCCTCTAGACAGCAACAGCAACTGCAATTGCCATTGCCTCCAGTGCCCCAGATGGTGGCACAAACCCCGACCACTTTTCAGTGGGTACCCCAGGCTGTGTCGACTCAGTCCACGGCATTCACCCCAACGTTCGAAGGACAGTCTTCTTCCTTTCGAGCAAAGCCTAGAGGAGCAGCCAGAGGCTCGTCTAGGCACCCCTCAAGGGGAAGGGGATTCAGGGGTGGTTGTGGTCAGGGAGGCAAGACCTCAGGACGGCAGTCCAAGTGAAATGATACCGGTAGGAGGGAGACTGCTGAAATTTTGGGATCGATGGATCTTCGATCCCTGGGCCCACAGCCTACTCAAGAATGGACTGGGCTGGAGCTGGTACAGCACTCCACCCCCGTGCCTTCGGTTTTTCCAACACTCCACCCCCGTTCTGGAGGAGTACGTTCAAGAACTGTTGGAGAAAAATGTGATCCGAAAGGTGAAGTCCATCAAATTCCAAGGGAGGCTGTTTTGTGTTCCCAAGAAAGACTCGGAAAAGCTCAGAGTCATTATGGACTTGTCGCCACTCAACAAGTTCATAGTGAATTGCAAATTCAAAATGCTAACACTGCAACACATAAGGACCTTACTGCCCAAGAGGGCATACTCAGTCTCTATAGACTTGTCAGACGCCTATTGGCACATTCCAATCAGCCGTCGACTCTCCCCCTACCTAGGGTTTAGGCTACAACGGAGACTATACGCCTTCAGAGCCATGCCATTCGGGCTAAACATAGCCCCAAGGATTTTCACGAAGCTTGCGAGCGCAGCTCTCAAACAATTACACCTAAAGGGAATTCAGGTAGTAGTCTACCTGGACGACTGGCTGGTGTGGGCAGCATCCGAGACAGAATGCTTGCAAGCTTCCAGTCAAGTGATCCAGTTCCTAGAGTACCTAGGCTTCAAGATCAACAGAAAAAAGTCTCGACTTTCTCCATCTCAAAAGTTCCAGTGGCTGGGAATCCACTGGGACCTTTTGTCACACCGTTTCTTCATCCCGGCGAAGAAAAGGAAGGGGATAGCGGGTTCTGTCAAGAGACTTCTAGATTCCGAAAGGATATCAAGACACGAACAGGAGAGGGTACTAGGCTCTCTCCAGTTTGCTTCGGTGACAGACCCAGTGCTAAGAGCACAGCTAAAGGATGCAACCGGAGTTTGGAGAAGGTATGCATCAAACGCGCGAAGAGATCTGAGAAGACCAGTGCCGCCTCAATTACGTACTCTTCTCAGGCCTTGGTCCCAAGCCAGACATCTAAAGAAGTCGGTTCTTCTTCAGCCACCTCCCCCGTCGATGACGATTCACTCAGACGCCTCAAAGATGGGATGGTGAGGTCACTCTCATCGGAAAAAAGTCCAGGGGACTTGGTCCAAGCTATTCAGGACCTTTCACATAAACTTTCTAGAAGCTATGGCAGTGCTCCTTACCATAAAGAAAGTCTCCCCGCGTCACTCGATCCACATAAGATTGGTGATGGACAGCGAGCTAGTTGTGAGATGCTTGAATCGACAAGGGTCGAGGTCACCACCTCTCAACCAGGTGATGTTGGCCATTTTCCGATTGGCGGAAAAGAAGAAGTGGTACCTGTCGGCAGTTCACCTTCAAGGAGTCCGCAACGTGACAGCGGACGCTCTATCCAGGTTCACACCGATAGAGTCGGAATAGTCCTTAAACGCAGGATCATTCTCCTTCATTCTGAATCAAGTCCTAGAACTGCAGATAGACCTCTTTGCGACGAAACACAACAAGAAGTTGCCCCTGTACGTGTCCCCGTACGAGGACCCCTTTGCGGAAGCAGTGGACGCGATGTCCCTCGACTGGAACAGATGGTCCAGGATTTATCTGTTCCCCACTCACAACCTTCTGTTGAGGGTCCTCAACAAACTGAGATCCTTCAAGGGGGTAGCGGCAATAGTGGCCCACAAGTGGCCGAACAGCGTGTGGTTCCCCTTGGCGTTGGAACTACAGCTGAAGTTTGTGCCGCTATCACATCCAGTTCTGACCCAGCGAGTCCAGAAATCGACTGTCTGCGCTTCATTACAGAAAACCCGGACCCTGCAGCTCATGATTTTCTCTCCCTTGCGGTGAGAAAGCGTTTCGGGATTTCGAAAGACAGCATAGACTTCCTAGAGGAATATAAGTGCAAATCTACTAGAAGGCAATATGAGTCATCTTGGAGAAAATGGGTGGCCTTTGTCAAGGCGAAGAGTCCGCAGGAGATCTCGACAGACTTCTGCTTATCTTTCTTCATCCACCTCCATGGTCAAGGGTTGGCAGCTAACACTATTTCAGTGTGTAAGTCTGCTTTGACGAGACCCATTCTATATGCCTTCCAGGTCGACCTAGGTAACGAGATCTTTAATAAAGTTCCGAAAGCCTGCGCTAGGCTCAGACCTTCAGCACCTCCAAAGCCCATTTCATGGTCTTTAGACAAAGTTCTTCATTTCGCTTCTCTGTTGAGCAATGAAGAATGTGCGTTAAAGGATTTGACACCAAAAGTTATTTTCCTATTTGCACTCGCGTCCGGGGCCAGGGTTAGTGAGATCGTAGCCCTCTCGAGAGAGGCAGGTCGCGTTCAGTTCCTGGATGGGGGGGAACTGAACCTGTTTCCGGATCCTACGTTTCTCGCCAAGAATGAGTTACCCACCAACAGGTGGGGTCCCTGGAGAATCTGCCCTCTAAAAGAAGATGCATCTCTATGTCCAGTAGAATGCCTAAAGGTCTATCTTCGTAGAACTTCAGACTTCAAGGGTGGTCAACTATTCAGGGGAGAAACATCAGGCTCAAATTTATCTCTGAATCAACTCAGAGCGAAAATCACATATTTTATTCGCAGAGCGGATCCTGACAGTATACCCGCAGGTCACGATCCGAGGAAAGTTGCCTCATCCTTAAATTTCTTTAATTGTATGGACTTTGAACATCTCCGTTCATACACTGGCTGGAAGTCTTCCAGGGTGTTCTTTCGCAACTATGCGAAGCAAGTAGAGGAACTAAAGAGATCTGTGGTAGCAGTGGGTCGTGTTGTTAACCCTACTGTTTAACTCTGCGAGGAACAGTGGTCTTAATTAGGACGATTAAGTCCAGGGTGAGTGTGTAGGTACATACTGTACTACAAACTAAATGAGGGCACCGAGTGCCTACATAGACTGTTTCATTTCCAAAGCTGAACCTAGCATAAGTGCAGACATGTGTGCCGAGCGTTTTTAACGCTAATGTGATTGATTTGTAATACAGACTTTTATGACTTGATACCTCGGTATCTTAAAAAAGTGGCATTTGATGTTTTTTCTTTCAGATAAACAAGTTCTGTTTACTATCATACTTATGCTTAAAGTTTTGGGTTATTCTCTTTTTATATATATATATATATAATTGTTGTTAACCTGTCTATTTATTGTCTGTCAATAAACTTGTTCTTGAGAACCTTGCGTCTCTTTCACCTGTGTCAATTTATTGGTATAATTGAGCATTTATTCTATGTACCTTATCTGGGATAATTCTAATAGAATTGTTCCTTTATGCAAGCTATGTTGCATTGGTTTATGATTCCCTTAACGGGAGGACTCCGTCCCATAAAGGGACGAGGGCGGTTTTACTAGTTTCTTCCTATGCGGATATAAACCTTTGTCCAATACAAGTATTGTGCGGATAACTGGTCGATATTTCATATTGACGCAGTGGTTCTTTACAAACTATGCTTTACTTAATATAGGGTGAGACCACTATATTAGCTTGCTTGGTAGTCATACATAGGTATATGTACTCTTCGAGACCTTCCCAGAGTCTAGTAGGACTCTTCCCTGTAGGGGGCAGGAAACTCTAACATGGTTTATAGTTAGTTGAAAAGATGTATAACGGTAACATCTTAGGTCTCTAGGTCTAGTCGACCGGGAAAAATTACTTCCGGGGAGTACGGCACGTTCTGAGAATACACAGATACAGTAATGCTCTGGTATACTTCCATCAGGACGACATGGCTTGAGCCCAAAAAACGGATTTTGATCGCAGCGAAAAATCTATTTTTGGGTGAGATGGCCATGTCGTCCTGATGGACCCGCCCTTGCCTTTCTAAGAAAGGG
>NC_090734.1:22153295-22163295 GCF_036898095.1 Palaemon carinicauda | reverse complement strand
ATAAATAGTCTTTTAGTATGTACAGTGAAGTAAGTCATTCCATATTTTAAATCTAATTTATTTATTGTGTTATATAGTACTGTACACTTTACCCAGCAGTACATTACGGTACTAATTTACAAAAAAAATATTTCGATATTGTACAATAGGATATCAAAAATGGATCATATCAATTCCGATGCAATCCATTTCTGATGTAGTGCAGAAAATAATTTACAGTAGGCTATTCTATTGCTTTCTTTACGTAATATTTACAGTAAACTGTAATGTATTTATTTACACTTTGTGTGTTTTCTGTGATGCAGATGTACGAGAGAGAGAGAGAGAGAGAGAGAGAGAGAGAGAGAGAGAGAGAGAGAGAGAGAGAGAGAGAGAGAGAGAGAATATGAAGGATTTGAATTTGTTGGCATCCTGACATCGAATAAGAAAGACAATTATTAATATGATAAGTTATGAGTATATTTTATGGAAATTATTTTAAATTATAACACTTCGGTGGTTATATAACATTATGATAACTTTATATAGTAGATGTTTTGAATTTGTTAAGAGGTGGTATATACATTACACTTCGTTATTGATTCATATGTGCATCATCTGATCTGATCATGGAACCCAAAATACTTAGATTGATAAAATACACCATAAATAAAAAAAGGACATAAATGTTTCATCAAAGCACGATTATTTATTAAGTGCACGAGACAACATATAAGGAGTTGCATCATGCTTTGAGAAAACGCGTGGGCTACGAGTCGTCTGAACGAAAATACCCAACTTTTACATTAAGTACAGTTAAGATTTACTGTAGTAATATTACTGTACATATATTACAGTAATATACACTAGAGTATCAGTGAGTATTAGGTTATAGTACAGTATTGATAGATAGGGACAACTTGAGTTATACAGAATAGTAAGTGGATGATGACAAATCGGTAAAACTTTACCTTAGTACAATACTGCACTGTAACCTTAATGTGTCCAGTACGTAGTGTACATGAGTGTGCATGTACTGTACACTGTATATGTGATTATAAACTGTTGTAGACACCAAATTAAAACAATTAGGCCGTAATTACTGTGTTAATCATCAGCCAGGACAACTGCTCGTGGCAAGTGGCAGACACTTTTTAGGTTAGGCATTAGCCTGCCCTAGTGTAGCATTTATTCACGGAAATTCCCTTTTGCACCTGTGTCTGTAACCTAACTATCGCAAAGAAGGAGGCCTGACTGTATTTCAGTAAATTGGAAGTGAAGTTTTGAGACATGCAGCTACAAGGAGAAAGCCATGGATATCAAATGTTACTTAGGATAATATAAAAAAGAGACTAAGAGAGAAATTTATTGATTAAATTTCTCGAGGAAGTAATGAAAATTACCAGGTAGAGCAAGATATGTATTCCAGTATTGATAGTGGGGATAAAAGAAAAGCCAGGAATAACAAGAGACAATATTTGGACAGAAAATCCGATGAGGCTAACGAAGCTTTGAATTCAGAGAGTGACTATGGCGTAAAATTATTAATGGTCATAAAATCATTAATGAAATCCCCACAGAGGCAAAGAAAAAATGCATATACCAATCAAGAAGAGAGATAGGTCTGTTATAACAACAGAAAAGGAAGAAAGGCAATATTGGAGGCAACACTTTAGTGAGGTTGAGAATAGAATATATGAAGGGAATAGTTTAATTTATATACTTGAAGCTTAGGGAGACCTCAATGTGCCCATGAATGAATTAAATGTGTTTGAAGTCGAAGCTACCATTAATAAACTAAACAGAAGGAAATCCCCTGGATACGATGTAATGGCAGCTGAAATGATAGTTGCCATAAAATGAAGTGACTCCATTACTACTTATAAAATTATTTTGCAGAATGTGGTGTGAAGAGACAGAAGCTTTTATGTGGGAGCTAGGAATGTTGGTGAAAATTGGTATCACACTTACGTCACAGTTCATGAGAATATATATTGGGATTATTCTAAAAAGACTAGAGAAAAAGATTGATGGAAAGCTGAGATATGAACAAGCAAGACTTCGAAAAGGTAGAAGTTGTAATCACCAAATTTTCAATTCAAGACATGTACAGAAATGTATAGAATATAGAAACGCACTTTTGATAGCATTTGTGGACTATGTAAGGGCCTGTCATGGCTAGACATAATACTTTTAAAAGGAGATGTTTAAAAGACAAAAATATTTATTCCAAGTGTGAGCAGCGAGGTGAGACAAGATTCGACTGTGACCCTCTTTGGGCAATCCTGTCATCTCTTCATTTTCATCAGCCTTTTGGAAGTAAACCAAGCCTCGCCGAGAGGACCTACCGTCATAAGGAAACTGTCCTGTTTGACCAAGATGTCATCGTCTTAATTAGTGGAGTCAGCATATTTCGAGAAAACGAGCCTTAGGGAAATCCTTGTTTAGGATATATGTCATCATGGAAGGACACGTGGTGCCCTTTTGTTACGACTTAACACCTGGTCTAGATTGCATCAGAAATTTCTTCAAGAAGCTTCCATGGCTTGATCGAAGTGGTCGTTTTTGAGGAACCCAATAGAGATGCAGAATTGTTAAAAAGAACATCTTCTATGGAGATGACCACTGCCCATTGTAATTAACTCCGCCCATACATGAGTATATAAACACAAAGAAGAGATTGTCCAAGGGAGATAGGATAGGACATAAGATAAGAGAGGAACTATGTCTGAAGCAGGTAAGATCCAAGTCCTAGCAGGATAAGAAATAGAGAAGACTAGAAGTCTGATAAAGCCACATTCTAACCTTCCCTTCAGACAACAAGAGCCTATCTCCAAAAGATCCTGTTATGGCCGAGAAGAAGAGACAAATTGAAGCAGCTAGCCCTCCCTGCTTGTGACAAGAAGTAGCCAACACTTCCTGCAGCATGCCTTCGTTCAACAGTATCATCGAATTCCTGGAAGAAGACATCTGATGTCCCATCTTCATGCCACCCTTTTTGTGACGTCTTCGAATCCGGTCATCGTGCCAGTTTCATCTGAACTTGAGCGGCTCTTCTGCAACGTTCTCAAGCCTGAAGACACCTACCAGTATCATCTCAGCAGCTGCAGAAAATATTCCTTAAGTACTTCTACCTTACTGACTGTTCCCTTTTCTGTTGGTGTTTGATTGCTTTGGTTTATCAGTTAGAGTAACCAAGAAGTAACATTGTTTTTCTTTTTAAGTTTACAAATAAACATGTTTCGATTTTTCGTATGTTTCTTTATATATTCATTTCCCATACTTCAATCGGTGTTGTTAATATTTATTTTACTTATTAAAAGAACCGTTAACGATTTTAGGATCGTAACAGGGCCTTTGATAGTGTTCACCGGTTAATTTTATGGAGTCTAGCATTACTATGGAGTTCCTTTTACATAACTAAATTTAATTTTTTCTATTCATGAGTACAGAAGTGCAAAATTAATGTTAGTGTAGCCATATCAAAAGAATTTACAGTGAACAGTAAATTAATTCAAGGGAATGTGTCGTCACCTATACTGTTTGTAATGCATAGAACAGTTGGGGATGGAAGTAAAGGATCGGACTGGATTAGCAACAGAAAACTAGCGGACCTAGAATATGCTGATGACGCTTTCCTTACTAGCAAAAAGTCACAGGAATTGCGAAGCTTGATCACCAAAATGCGTGAAATACTACATGAGGTTAGACTTAAGACAGATAGAAGAAAGACAGAGATAATGGAAACAAAATAGGCATTATAACATAGAATATCTTTGGAAAGAGAAAGGATTGATGAGGTGGAATCATATAAATATTTAGGATCTACGATCTTTATTACAGGGTCTTTAGAATTTGAGCATAATGCAAGACTGAAAAAAGCAAATCAGATAATGGCTAGATAAAGTAAAACTTTGAAATCAAATACCAGTAATTACATATAAAAATCAGGCTATATATCGGATTAATGAGATCAGTGTTTTTACATGGACACGATATCCAACAGATGTTGTAGATTTGACAACAATACCCTAAAAAGAATATTGGGAGGTAAATTGGTAGGAGAGGATTATAAATGAAACTATAAGAGAGATTACTCACGAGCCCTATGTGGAGGAGATCATAATGATGGTTAAATGGAGATTGTTAAGGTAAGCTCTTTACACTCCCCATGATTGATTACTTCATCAAACTTGAAATGGGCTCCACAATGCACTAGAAGAGTTGGAAGACCAAGGCCTACAAGGTTGAGGACTGTGAAACGTGACTTGGGAGATTATGAATGGAGAAGTATTGAATTTAAAGCTCAAGATACAGACAACTGGTGAAATCTAACGGAGGCTCTTTTCCAGAGGTGATGATAATGATGATGATGCAGATGGTCCTACTCTAAGGGTAAGATTATTAGTATGTCAGCTGCATCATTTATAAAGAGGGGGTGTCTCCTTAAGATGCCATCCACGAGTCGTTGAAATATGGCTATTGTAGGTAGGAGTAATTGAAACCATATGTTTCAAAGCGGTTGGTAATGACAGTCTTGGTGACGTCTTCTAGATTCATGAGTAACTGATAATACCCCTTTAGGATGATGTAGATAAAAAACAGTATAGTACTGAGAAAGTAGGTGCTGATGTTAGTGAGGTTGCAGATGGGTACTAATCCGGTGTTCTCTGCATTTTAAAGTCCCTGTAATCCCCATAAGGGTGTTGGCACCCATCTTTCTTTAGGGCAATGTGGTGGGGAAATGACAGTGGGCCCCTTTCTTTAATTTCAGAAAATGTGCATTTAGCAGCTACCAAATATTATGACTCGTGTTGTTTGGTGGTTAGAGAGTTCATGATTAGTAGTTTTAAGATAAGGATATCAGGATATAAATTGAGGAAGTAGGTGTATGCGCAATGGGTGTGCTGATGTTGAAACCGATATGAGAGGAACCCAGTTATTTGTAATGAAGTTGATATGTAAGACCAGGCTGGACTATGTGTTACTGGGTGATGCAAGCCAGGTTGCATAGAAAATGGAAATCCGTAACAATGAGAGGATGTGTAACGTCATTAATGACAAAATTACACCAGTATTAGGCACCCCTGAATGACTGTGATAGAGTTTTGTAACTCGAGTGGGAATAGCAGACCATATCAACCAATACCAGTCTTCTGTATAACAAATGCCTCAGACATGTCCTTCCACTCGTCTCTGTTATTATTATTTCCCTACTAGTTTATACCTGTAAATTTTCTTAGTTTCTCAATCCATCTCCTTCTCCTCCTTCCACTGCTTCTTTTGCAATCTTTGGGGATTCATTCAGCTATTCTTATTGTCCATCTATCATCGGTTATTCTCATTATATATCCTGACAATGCCCAATTAATTTTCTTACATGTTGTTAAAGTATTCTCTAATTTGTTTTGTTCTCATATCTATGTTTCTCTAACTCTGTCTCTAGCCACTAGCTCATGTATTAAGAATCTAAGGCTTTAGCAAGGTTCCAAGTTCCTGATGCCTAAATTATTACTGGTAGGACCATTTGATTAAGTACTTTTTCTAGAGAAAGCTGCATTTTACGTTTCATAGTATCATTTTGTTTACAAAAAAACTCTCCATCTTATGCCTATCCTTCTTTTTATATCAGTCTCATGTTTTAGTGAAACACTTACTGTCAGTCCTAAGTGCGTATATTCCTTAAATATTCCTTGAAATTCGTCCATAACCCTTATTTGCAGATTGTTTATTTTCAATGAAAATTATTTTAGTTTTACTCATGTTTATTTTCAGTCCTACAGTTCTCCTTTCGCTACTCTATTTTCTTTATGAAGTTTTACATTTACTATGTGAATGTTAAGTTATTGTCAAGGTATTCACCATTAATTCCAACATTTTCCCAATCTAAATTTGAAAAAAAAAGAAACTTCTTCTAGGCATTCTGTGAAAAAACATAGACGTCAAAGAAAATATATCAAAGGGAAATAACATATTACTCAGTAATGCCTTTCTACATCAAAAAACTTAGAAATATAGCCTACCATAAATAAATGTAAAAAATCTAAACAATTAATGAATCGTTAAAAACTATAAAAAAAATAAAAAAGGTCTTTTGATATAATACATTACCTTGGAGACACTGCATTTAGAGATGTAGGTTATGATAGTTGGAGGATGATGGAGACTGAGGCTGACCACTTATGTATTCCGTGCAATACACTTTATCTTACGAATTTAACAATAAACTTCAATTCCAATGTGTACAGTAATTAACTCATATTCATCTATTTTATAAGTTTTTGTTTAGAAAATAGTCTGATTATTAGAAGTACTCTATTCCCTCACAAGGCCAACCACTAATATCCATTAACTTCTTCATGTGGCAATTAAAAATATAAAAAAATACTATAGTCATTAATAAAAAGAGGAGGAGGACAGTGAGGAATGAAAGTAGCCTAAGAGGTGTAAATATTTGTAGTGATCACCAACTCCTCATTAACACACTAAGATTAAAAGTGAAAGCACTAAACAGATATAATACCTAGGTTTGATACAACGAAGCTTCTAGAAGTTGAACATATATAAACTTTTATAATTGAATATAAGCATCGATTTTCAGTCTTAGAGACTTTAAGAGATGAAGAGCAAACAACTAACGAAATATGGTGTACCACCTGTGTCACACGATCGTACATAGTCACGACATTTCTCTTTTTTGTATATATTATCCTTTGTATCTTTGCCCTCCCCTCGCAGTGACAGCAACTAGCATCAATCCGTCTGCTTTTCTAATTGTTAACTGTTAACAGAACCGATTGCCGGTTTAACAAGAAATAGCCAGATGTATATTGTGACCTTCTTGCCAGGACTTGGTGTGTATATAAACTCGATGTTTTGTAACATAGTTACTCAGTTGCTTTCATCTCACCTTTTGAGTCACAACCTACTCCTGGCCCGTCACATTGGTGACCCCGGAAATTGACTCGCTGCTCCCACCTTCCCCCCTCACTGGTACTTTCATCGTTCGCCAGCGGAGAGACGTCTGCTTGGTTGCAGCGTGGAGAAGTCCAGTTCTGTATCAAGGGCATGACTCACTCAGCCACCAAAGCAGATTATGTTCTCACTGCAATACCCGAGGACACCTTCCCTACTTGGTTTCAGCGTGGAGAAGTCCAGTTCTGCATCAGGGGCGTGACTCACTCAACCACCAAAGCAGATTATGTTCTTGCTGCGATACCCTTGGTCACCTTCCCGGAAATCTGAGACTGGCTTCGTGAACAAGGAGACACCACAATAGCGTATGACGCCCTTAAAACATATCAAAGGGTTTCGCTCGCCCTCGTGGAAATAACCAGTATCGCTCACCCGCAACCTGCCGCAGACGGATCTCCTCATGAGGTGAACCTACTTCGTGCCCTTTGGGTACACCATTTAAACGAACCTGTATGTGCTGCCATAACCGATGTCGATAGTTTACCTATCAATGACTTGATGATTAAAGCCAACTGTATTATGGACAGCCACTTCACGACCTTCAAGACCTCCACCAACATCTCCACTCCTGACGAAGAGGACACCGATTCAACGTCATCCGAAGTTGATGTGAATGCCGTAGGACATACACGCCTATCTCGTGATGTACCGGAGCGGCGACAAAGCCACCCATCACCCACCACTAGCGCACGCCCCAACCAACGACTTCTGCAGCCACTTACTGCCGTCCATCGGCCGCAGTTTTGCTACCACCACTCCAGATTCTGGGCTGCCGTGAAGAAATGTGCCAAGGATTGTCAGTGGCCCAAAAACATGTAAGTAGGCCATCGCTCGTGGCAGTGGCTCCAGTGTTTCTAATCGTTTCTTTCTACATGAGGCATGAACGGGCGTGTGATATTTGGTAGACACGGGTGCCTGTCATTCTCTTTTGCCACGGAAACTCTTTAGGACACGACATAGTACGTCTAAGTTTGCCGATGTTGGCCTGGTAACTGCCAACGGATCTGCGATACCCACATACGTTTACGAGAAACTCACATTATAGTTTGGAAACGGTAAATTTAATTGGAAGTTTCTCTTTGCTGACGTCACATTACCAATCCTTGGTGCGGATTTCCTCTATCATTTCCACCCACCGGTCGATGTCGCCCACCGACGATTGGTCGACGCAGACTCGTACTTTTTGATGCCTCTTCAATCCGACCCCCAAACCTCGCTCTCCATATTAGCACACCCACGGATGCCTATGCCCACCTCCTAACGTCGTACCCGGAAGTTTTCCATCCAGAGCTTTGCCAAAATGCCCATGCCTACTGCCAAATACGGTATTTATCACCATATCAAGACGACGGGACCCCCTGTCTTCAAAAAATTCAGATGTCTGGCACCGGATCGATTGGCAGCGCCAATCAGACATTCGGCGAAATAGAAGAAATGGGCCTTTGCCAAAAAGCCTCCAGCTCATGGTCATCACCCTTACACATCGTCCTGAAGAAAGACGGCTCCCTCCGTGCATGTAGGGATTACAGGCGCTTGAACATGCAAACAGAATAATTTCACTACCCCATCCCAAACATCGCCGACGTGACCTCCTAATTGCATAAACTGAAGGTTTTCACCGTGCTCGACCTCCTGAAGGGGTATTATCAGGTACCTATGAACCCAGAAGGCATCCCCAAGCCCGCTTTCACCATTCCCTTTGGTATATACACCTTCATTTACTACTCTTTTGGACTTCATAATGGTGGGGCCACTTTTCAACGTCTCATGGATGACATCTTAGGGGACCTCCCCTTCTGTGTGTGTTACGTGGGTGACATACTTGTTTTCATCCTCGACGGATGAACACCTTCATCACCTGCGCATCGTGCTCAACTGCCTACAACAAAACGGCCTTGTAGTCTGGTACGATAAGTGTACCATTGGTGCCAACGAAGTGTTGTTCTTAGGGCACCACATCACTCCTGAAGGAGTCCCTCCCCTCCCTGAGAAGGTAGCAGCCATTCAGAACTTCCCTGCACCCTCAACCGTCAAAGCACTGCAGGAATTCTTGAGCATGATCAACTATTATCACCGTTTTCTGCCAGCCATTGCCGTCACTATTCCTCCCCTCTACGCCTCCCTCAGGGGCAAGCCAAAAGACCTGAAGTGGGGTCCCCTTCAAGAAGCGGCCTTCTACAATGCAAAGAATGCCCTATCAACTGCTGCTGCTCTCACTTTTCCCATCTCACATGCCCCTCTCTTTCTATCCACCGATGCCAGCGACGTCACTATTGGTGCAGTACTCGAACAGGTGGTCAACAGCTAGACCCGCCCATTTGCCTTCTTCAGCAGAAAACTGTCCAAGGCAGAATCCAGTTATTCTACCTTAAATCACGAATGGCTGGCGGTGCACTTGACGGTCCGTCACTTTCGCCATTTCTTAGAAGGTACGCCCTTCGTCATTCACACAGACAACATGCCTCTGGTGCATGCCTTCATTCGACAATGTGACCCCTTTTCTGCCCATCAACGCAGACATCTCTCCGCCGTGGCTGAATACAATTGCACCCTTCAACACGTCCCCGGGAAAATGAATCTGTTGCCGATGCCCTGTCAATAAACACGTTGGCTGCCGTTTAACTCGGATTGGATTACAACGCCCTAGGTGAAGCCTAATGACAGGATCCAGAATATCAAGCATGTAGGACATCATGCACATCCTTCCATTAGGAACACGTCTCCCCCAACGACTCCAACACCACCCTCCTCTGTTACGTCAGTACTGGTAGATCGCGACCTTGGATTCCTGCTTCCATGCGCCAACAGGTGTTTGATTTCATTCACTACCCTTCATATCCCTCGCGCCGTTCTACTGCACAGCTGCTGAAGACAAAGATCATTTGGCACGGCATTTCTAAGGATGCTAAGGATTGGGTACGGCCCTGTACTTCTTGACAAAGTTCCAAAGATCATCGATACATGGATTCAGGAGTGGGCCCCTTCCCTAAACCTCAGCGACGTTTCACCTACCCCACCCACACCTCCACCCCCCTGGATCTCGTCA
>NC_090734.1:22138295-22143295 GCF_036898095.1 Palaemon carinicauda | reverse complement strand
AGAAGGCGGCTGCAATGGAACTGCGAATGCAGTGCCTTGCAGAATCACATGGGCCCCAGAAAAGCTCAATGTGAAAGACCTTCCTTTGTGCTCGGATGCTAACTCATGGAGGTATGCTGAGCACATGTCGATGACGACTGGAAAGATCGTCATCTCGGCTATGCTGGGCTCAGTTCCCCTGGAGGGTGGAATTCTGGCCCAGCAAGGCACCATATCCGGACTGTTATGTCCGGCTGAGGAAGGAACCAGCTTCAAAGGAGGAGGCAGAGCCGAAGGAGGTCATAGTGATGACCATGCTAAGGCTCAAGCTCTACTTTCATCTTCGATGAAAGAGAGGGGCTTCTCTAACTCAAAGGTGGCTGCATTGAATAGGAAGCTCCCTTCCTTTGTGTCCTCGCCTACTAGAGCCTTCCCCCTTTTACAGAAAGGGTTTCTGGCTGTACTAAAAGCAATCGAGGCCGGCAAGTCTTGCCCCTCCCTAGAGGAGTGTAAACCCTTGTCGCTGGCCCTGCCTATGGACCACAAAGATTGGAAGGACGTCCATCTTACGTTCTAAGTGGGAAAAGTTGGAGGCTGATATTGCCGGACGTCAGTTCGGCAAGGACCTCCCTAAGCTGTCTGACTTTCTTTTGCGAAGTGAGTTCGATACAAAAGAAAGACTGACTGCCTCAATGTCTCTTCAGACTACTCTCGAGACGATGGCAAGTGACCCAAGGTCCATGAAATGTTCATGGTAGTGGCCAAGCCTCATCTGGCCACAGTGACGAAGGACCTTTATGGCTTCGTCAAGGCAAGGAGAGCTTGTAGGGAGTTCGTGTTTACCTCGGCTACAGTGAGGCACGAGCTAAAGAAACTAATCTCCTCCAACATTTTTTGGAAAAGACCTTTTTCCCTACCGACTTGGTCAAAGAAGTTTTTGATAAAGCCACTTTGGAGAATAGAAACCTTCTCCAGAAGTGGGACCTGGCTATCAAAAGAAAGTCTTCCCCGGATGAGGGTCCTCAACCAAAGAGGAAGACTATGAGGACTAGGCTACCGTCTCGGCCAGCCAAGCCTCTTAGACAGCAACAGCAACTGCAATTGCCATTGCCCCAGTGCCCCAGATCGTGGCACAAACCCCGACCACCTTTCAGTGGGTACCCCAGGCCGTGTCGACACAGTCCACGGCATTCACCCCAGCGTTCGAAGGGCAGTCTACTTCCTTCCGAGCAAAGCCTAGAGGAGCAGCCAGAGGCTCGTCTAGACGCCCCTCAAGGGGAAGGGGATTCAGGGGTGGTCGTGGTCAGGAAGGCAAGACCTCAGGACGGCAGTCCAAGTGAGGTGATACCGGTAGGAGGGAGACTTCTGAAATTTCGGGATCGGTGGACCTTCGATCCCTGGGCCCACAGCCTACTCAAGAATGGATTGGGCGGGAGCTGGTACAGCACTCCACCCCCGTACCTTCGGTTTTTTCCAACACTCCACCCCCGTTATGGAGGAGTACGTTCAAGAACGGTTGGAGAAAAAGGGTGAAGCCCATCAATTTCTAAGGGAGGCTGTTTTGTGTTCCCAAGAAAGACTCGGAAAAGCTCAGAGTCATTCTGGACTTGTCGCCACTTAACAAGTTCATAGTGAATTGCAAATTCAAAATGCTAACACTGCAACACATAAGGACCTTACTGCCCAAGAGGGCATATTCCGTCTCTATAGACTTGTCAGATGCCTACTGGCACATTCCAATTAGCCATCGACTCTCCCCCTACCTAGGGTTCAGGCTACAGCGAAGACTATACGCCTTCGGAGCCATGCCATTCGGGCTAAACATAGCCCCAAGGATTTTTTACGAAGCTTGCGAGCGTAGCTCTCAAACAATTTCGCCTAAAGGGAATTCAGGTAGTAGCCTACCTGGACGACTGGTCGGTGTGGGCAGCATCCGAGACAGAATGCTTGCAAGCTTCCAGTCAGTGATCCAGTTCCTAGAGTACCTAGGCTTCAAGATCAACAGAAAAAGTCTCGACTTTCTCCATCTCAAAAGTTCCAGTGGCTAAGATCCACTGGGACCTTTTGTCACACACCCGTTTCTCCACCCCAGCGAAGAAAAGGAAGGAGATAGCGGGTTCTGTCAAGAGACTTCAAGATTCCGAAAGGATATCAAGACACGAGCAGGAGAGAGTACTGCGCTCTCTCCAGTTTGCTTCGGTGACAGACCCAGTGCTAAGAGCACAGCTAAAGGATGCAATCGGAGTTTGGAGAAGTTATGCATCAAACGCGTGAAGAGATCTGAGAAGACCAGCCGACTTCGGCTAAGTACTCTTCTCAGGCCTTGGTCCCAAGCCAGACATCTAAAGAAGTCAGGTTCTTCTTCAGCCACCTCCCCCGTCGGTGACGATTCACTCAGACGCCTACAAAGGAGGGATGGGGAGGTCACTCTCATCGGAAAAAAGTCCAGGGGACTTGGTCCAGGCTATTCAAGACCTTTCTCATAAAACTTTCTAGAAGCTAGGGCAGTGCTCCTTACCTTAAAGAAAGTCTCCCCGCGTCATTCGTTCCACATAAAGTGGTAATAGACAGCGAGGTAGTTGTAAGATACTTGAATCGACAAGGATCGAGGTCACCACCTCTCAACCAGGTGATGTTGGCCGTCTTCCGATTGGCGGAAAAGAAGAAGTGGTACCTGTCGGCAGTTCACCTTCAAGGAGTCCGCAATGTGACAGCGGACGCTCTATCCAGGTTCACACCGATAGAGTCGGAATGGTCCTTAGACGCAGGATCATTCTCCTTCATTCTGAATCAGTCCCAGAACTGCAGATAGACCTCTTTGCGACGAAAGACAACAAGAAGTTGCCCCTGTACGTGCCCCGTACGAGGACCCCTTAGCGGAAGCAGTGGACGCGATGTCCCTCGACTGGAACAGATGGTCCAAGATTTATCTGTTCCCTTCCTCACAACCTTCTGTTGAGGGTCCTCAACAAACTGAGATCCTTCAAAGGGTAGCGGCAATAGTGGCCCACAAGTGGCCGAACAGCGTGTGGTTCCTCCTGGCATTGGAACTGTAGCTGAAGTTTGTACCACTACCAGATCCAGTTCTGACCCAGCGAGTCCAGAAGTCAACTGTCTGCGCTTCATACAGAAAACCCGGACCCTGCAGTTCATGATTTTCTCTCCCTAGCGGTGAGAAAGCGTTTCGGGATTCGAAAGCCAGTATAGACTTCATTGAGGAATATAAATGCAAATCTACTAGAAGGCAATATGAGTCATCTTGGAGAAAATGGGTGGCCTTTTGTCAAGGCGAAGATTCCGCAGGAGAACTTGACAGACTTCTGCTTATCTTTTTTCCCCACCTCCATGGTCAAGGGTTGGCAGCGAACACGATTTCAGCGTGTAAGTCTGCTTTGACAAGACCCATTCTATATGCCTTCCAGGTCGACCTAGGTAACGAGATCTTTAATAAAGTCCCGAAAGCCTGTGCTAGGCTCAGACCTTCAGCACCTCCAAAGCCCATTTCATGGTCTTTAGACAAGTTCTTCATTTCGCTTCTCTGTTGAGCAATGAAGAATGTGCGTTAAAGGATTTGACACAAAAAGTTATTTTCCTAATTTGCACTCGCGTCCGGGGCCAGGGTTAGTAAGATTGTAGCCTCTCGAGAGAGGCAGGTCGTGTTCAGTTCCTGGATGGGGAAGAACTGAACCTGTTTCCGGATCCTACGTTTCTCGCCAAGAATGAGTTACCCACCAACAGGTGGGGTCCCTGGCGAATCTGCCTTTTGAAAGAAGATGCATCTCTATGTCCAGTAGAATGCCTAAAGGTCTATCTTCATAAAACTTCAGACTTCAAGGGTGGTCAACTATTCAGGGGAGAAACATCAGGCTCAAATTTATCTCTGAATCAACTCAAGAGCAAAAATCACATTTTATTCGCAGAGCGGATCCTGACAATACACCCGCAGGTCACGATCCGAGGAAAGTTGCCTCATTCTTAAATTTCTTTAATTGCATGGATTTTGAACATCTCCGTTCATACACTGGCTGGAAGTCTTCCAGAGTGTTCTTTCGCCACTATGCGAAGCAAGTAGAGGAACTAAAAGAGATCTGTGGTAGCAGTGGGTCGCGGTGTTAACCCTACTGTTTAACTCTGCGAGGAACAGTGGTCTTAATTGGGGACGATTAATTCCAGGGTGAGTGTGTAGTTACATACTGTACTACAAACTAAGTGAGGGCACTGTGTTGCCCATCCAGACTGTTCCATTTCCGAAGGTGAACCTAGCATAAGTGCAGACATGTGTGCCGAGCGTTTCTAACGCTAATGTGATTGATTTGTAATACAGACTTTTATGACTTTGATACCTCGGTATCTTAAAAGTGGCATCTAATGTTTTTCTTTCAGACAAACAAGCCCTGTTTACTATCATACTTATGCTTAAAGTTTTGGGTTATCCTCTTCTTATATATATATATATATATATATATATATATATATATAATATATATATATATATATATATATATATATATATATATATATATATATATATATTATATATATATATATATATATATATATATAATTGTGGTTAACCTGTCTATTTATTGCCTGTCAATAATCTGGTTCTTGAGAACCTTGCGTCTCCTTCACCTGTGTCAATTTACTGGTATAATTGAACATTCATTCTATGTACCTTATCTGGGATAATTCTAATAGAATTGTTCCTTTATGCAAGCTATGTTGCATTGGTTTTCCTCCTATGCGGATATAAAACCTTTGTCCAATACAAGTATTGTGCGGAAAACTGGTCGATATTTCATATCGACGCAGTGGTCCTTTACAAACTATGCTTTACTTAATATAGGGCGAGACCACTATATTAGCTTGCCTGGTATTCGTACATAGATATATGTACTCTTCGAGACTTTTCCAGAGTCTAGTAGGACTCTTCCCTGTAGGGGGCAGGAAGCTCTAACATAGTTTATAGTTAGTTGAAAATATGTATAACGGTAACATCTTAGGTCTCTAGGTCTAGTCGA
>NC_090734.1:22122390-22129890 GCF_036898095.1 Palaemon carinicauda | reverse complement strand
CCGGTCTTTATAGAATTTTTTTTTTTGACAAAGACAGAGTTCATGAATCTGTAACAGATAAGTAGACATTCGTGTTTCGAAATATTTCTCTCGGAGAATGCACCGAAATTTACTAGTGATCTAACAAAAACTGCAATATTTTTCTTTAAGTAAAAAAAGTTGAAATAAACTATGGTAATTCAAATTAAAATAGAGAAATAGAAGGGGCAGATAAGATTATTAGAAAGGGGTTAAGGATGTCCCACAAATTATATATAGATCAACATAGCAGACTGATATTAATTATCTTGAAGGTGAAGAATTTACTTTGAAAAACTGGGTATATTAAAAACATCAGATTTTTGTTAAATAGGTTTAAGAAAGACAATTAAACTCCTTCTAGAATATGAAAATATCTAGGCACTCATACAAATAATTATTGTAACAAGTTAATTAAATTATGATGGTGTAAGGTGCGTTATCTTAGAGCTTAGAAATGTATGTATTCCATGAATACCAATGAAGGTCCAAATCATAAAGGTCTCATGATAATTAAGGAACCGCATAGAGTATTGAAATACAAAAGGTGATTTAAATATATATATATATATATATATATATATATATATATATATATATATATATATATATATATATATATATATATATATATTTTGTACCAACCGTGTTTCACACAATTGTACATAATTCCTTTTGTATATATTATGCTTGTATCTTCGCTCTTCCCTCGCACTAAAACGAACATGAAAATTCATGTTTGGTTTTTCCTCTGTAATATTGTCTGTCTTGTGAACTTGTTATGTCCTGTTGCCTTGAGGTTTTGTATATAAGGAGAGTGTTCTACAATAATATAACTCAGTGGATTCCAACCTGCCTTTAAGTTCACAACTTTACTCAGCGCCGTCACATTGGTGACCCCGGAGTGACTCGCTCCCACTACCTTCCACCCCCGCCTCCCTCGCCCCTCCATCGTTGGTACTATGACAGACACGGACTCTACTACAGCAGTTGGCGCTGCGGCCGCCCCATTGAAACTTTCACAGTTCGCCACCGGAGAGGCGTTTGCTTGGTTTCAACGCGCTGAAGTCCACTTCCGAATCAGGGGCGTGACTCGCTCAACCACCAAAGCGGATTATGTTCTCGCGGCGATACCCGAGGACACCTTCCCAGAAATATCCGACTGGCTTTGTGAACAAGGAGACACCCCAATAGCGTATGACGCCCTCGAAACATACCTTCTGCAGCAGTACTCGCCGTCGCCAGCCGCCCGTATAGCAAAGCTTTTTCAGCTCTCACAACAACCGTTGGGGGACCAAAGGGCTTCGCTTGCCCTCAGGGAAATGACCAGTATCGCTCTCCTTCAACCTGCCGCAGACGGCTCTCCTCGTGAGGGGAACCTACTTCGTGCCCTTTGGATACGCCGTTTACCTGAACCTGTACGCGCTGCCATACCCGATGTCGATAGTTCACCCATAAAGGACTTGATGACCAAAGCCGACGCCCTTATGGACAGCCACTTCAAGACCTCCATCAACGCCTCCACCCCTGCAACGAGGATGCCTATTCAACGTCAACCAAAGCTGACATGAATGCCATAGGACATACACGCCTACCCTGTGACGTGCCGAAGCGGCGACAAAGATGCCCACCCCCCCCCAATCATTCGCGCCCCAACGAACGACTTCTACAGCCACTTACTACCTCCCATCCGCCGCAGTTTTGCTACTACCACTTCAGATTCGGGGCAACCGCGAAGAAATGTGCCAAGGATTGTCAGTGGCCAAAAAACGTATAAGTAGGCCATCGCTTGTGGCGGTTGCCTCCCATGTTTCTAATCTTTTCTTTTTACAGGATGCAGGAACGGGCGTGCGATTTTTGGTAGACTCGGGTGCTTGTCGTTCTCTTTTGCCAAGAAAACTCTTCAAGGCACGACGTAGTCTGTCTACATCTGGCGACGTCCGCTTGGTAGCTGCCAACGGCTCTGCGATACCCACTTACGGTTACGAGAACCTCACATTATCGTTCGGAAATGGTAAATTCAATTGGAAGTTTCTCGTTGCTGACGTCACAATGCCAATCCTCGGTGCGGATTTCCTCTCTCATTTCCACCTTCTGGTCGATGTCGCCCACCGACGATTGGTCAACGCAGACTCTTACTTGTCGACACCTCTTCAACCCGCCCCCTCTAACCTCGCTCTCCACATCAGCGCACCCACGGATGCCTACGCCCACCTCCTCACGTCGTACCCGGAAGTTTTCCGTCCAGAACGCCCACGGTTCCTGCCAAGCACGGTATTTATCACCATATCAAGATGACGGGACCCCCAGTGTTCGCAAAATTCAGACGTCTGGCACCGGAACGATTGGCAGCCGCCAAACAGACGTTCGCTGAAATGGAGAAAATGGGCCTTTGCCAAAATGCCTCCAGCCCATGGTCGTCGCCCTTACACATCGTTCTGAAGAAAGACGGCTCCCTCCGTCCGTGCGGGGATTACAGGCGCCTGAACATGCAAACAGAACCGGATCACTACCCCCTCCCAAACATTGCCGACGTGACCTCCTACCTGCAAAAAGCGAAGGTTTTCTCTACGCTCGACCTCCTGAAGGGGTATTATCAGGTGCCTATGAACCCAGAAGACATCCCCAAGACCGCCATCACCACTCCGTTTGGTACATACACCTTCAATTACTCCGGTTTTGGCCTTCGTAATGCTGGAGCAACGTTTCAACGTCTCATGGATGGCATCTTAGGGGATCTCCCTTTCTGTGTATGTTATGTGGACGACATACTTGTGTACTCCTCCTCAAAAGAGGAACACCTCCGTCACCTGCGCATCATGCTTGACCGCCTGCAACAAAACGGCCTTGTAGTCCGGTACGACAAGTGTACCTTTGGCGCCAACGAAGTATCGTTCTTAGGGCACCGCATCACTCCTGAAGGTATCCACCCCCTCCCTGAGAACGTAGCAGCCGTTAAGAAATTCCCCGTGCCCTCGACCGTCAAAGATCTGCAGGAATTCTTGGGCATGATCAACTATTATCACCGTTTTCTGCCAGCAATCGCCGCCACTCTTGGTCCCCTCTACGCCTCCCTTAAGGGCAAGCCGAAGGACCTGAAGTGGGGTCCCCTTCAAGTAGCAGCCTTCTGTAATGCAAAGAAGGCCCTATCAACTGCTGGGGCTCTCACTTTTCCTATCCCATATGCCCCTCTCCTTCTCTTCACCGATGCCAGCGACGTCGCTATTGGTGCAGTACTCGAGCAGGTGGTCAAAGGCTCACCCCGCCCATTGGCCTTCTTCAGCAGAAAACTGTCCAAGGCAGAATCGGGTTATTCTACCTTCGATCGAGAATTGCTGGCGGTGCACTTGGCTGTCCGTCACTTTCGCCATTTCTTAGAAGGTACACCCTTCGTCATTCGCACAGACCACATGCCTCTGGTGCACGCCTTCACTCGACAGTCTGACGCCTGGTCCGCCCGTCAACGCCGACATCTCTCCGCCGTGGCTGAATACAATTGCACCCTCCAATACGTCCCTGGGAAAATGAATCCCGTTGCTGATGCCCTGTCAAGAAACACGTTGGCTGCCGTTCAACTGGGATTGGATTACAACGCCCTGGCTGAAGCCCAACGACAGGATCCAGAGTATCAAGCTTTTAGGACATCCTGCACGTCCTTCTGTTGGGAAGACTTTCCCCTTGAAGACTCCAACACCACCCTCCTCTGTGACGTCAGTACTGGTAGACCGCGACCTTGGATTCCTGCTCCCATGTGCCGATAGGTGTTTGATTTCATTCACGGCCTTTCACATCCCTCGTGCCGTTCTACTGCACAGCTGCTGAAGGCAAAGTTCATTTGGCACGGCATTTCTAAGGATGCTAAGGATTGGGTACTCGCCTGTACTTCTTGCCAAACTTCCAAAGTACATCGACACACGGATTCAGGAGTGGGCACCTTTCCTCAACCTCAGCGTCGTTTCGCACACATTCATGTTGACGTTGTAGGCCCCCTACCCACATCACAAGGACATCATTACCTGTTTACCGTCATCGACCGCTCCACTCGTTGGCCTGAAGCCATTCCCATGGAAACTGCAACGTCCGCCTCATGTACATCTGCCTTACTCTCTGGATGGATTTCAAGATTCGGTATCCCTGAACATATTATTTCTGACAGGGGAACCACTTTCACCTCTAAATTGTGGACGTCATTAGCGAATCTCCTGGGCTTCACCCTACACCAGACAACGGCCTACAACCCCGCTGCCAATGGAATGGTTGAACGTTTTCATCGCACCCTCAAAGCAGCTTTGATTTCCCGCTGCAAGGATTGCAACTGGTTTACTCAGCTTCCCCGGGTCCTCCTGGGACTAAGGACCACTCCTAAAGATGCCCTCGACATCTCTGCAGCTGAAATGGTGTATGGCGACCCGTTGGTCGTCCCTGCCGAATTTTTTCCTTGTACAACCTCCTCCGACGATCTCCAGCGCATACGTCACGTCGTGGGAAAATTTACTCCGTGCCACCTGACTTACAAGCCCCCAGCGAAGCATCACATACCAACGGACTTGCACTCTGCAACGCACGTCTTCCTGCGCAACGACACCAGCAAGCCACCACTAACGCCCCCTTACACGGGCCCTTTCCTTGTGATCTGACGCAGTCCGAAAGCATTCCTCCTAAACATTCTGGGCAAAGAAATCTGGGTCTCCATTGATCGTCTAAAACCTGCTTATCTTCTGCCATATGACCCGCCTACAGTTCGCCTCTGTAGATCAGGGCGCCCTATTTAACATGTACAGTATGTCCTTTCTAGGGGGGGAGCCATGTACCAACCGTGTTTCACACAATTGTACATAATTCCTTTTGTATATATTATGCTTGTATCTTCGCTCTTCCATCGCACTAAAACGAACATGAAAATTCATGTCTGGTTTTTCCTCTGTAATATTGTCTGTCTTGTGAACTTGTTATGTCCTGTTGCCTTGAGGTTTTGTATATAAGGAGAATGTTCTACAATAATATAACTCAGTCGATTCCAACCTGCCTTTGAGTTCACAACCTTACTCGGCGCCGTCACAATATATATATATATATATATATATATATATATATATATATATATATATATATATATATATATATATATATATATATATATATATATATGTATATATATATATATATATATATATATATATATATATATATATATATATATATATATATATATATATATATGTATATGTATATGTATATGTATATGTATATGTATATATATATGTATATATATAATATATATATATATATATATATATATATATATATATATATATATATATATATATATATATATATATATATATATATATGTATATGTATATATATATATGTATATGTATATGTGTATATATATATATATATATATATATATATATATATATATATATATATATATATATATATATATATATATATATATATATATATGTATATATATATATATATATATATATATATATATATATATATAAATAATGTATATATATATAAATATATATATATATATATATATATATATATATATATATATATATATATATATATCCAAGTATATATATATATATATATATATATATATATATATATATATCCATATATATAAATATATATATATATATATATATATATATATATATATATATATATATATATATATATATATATATATATATATATATATATATATAAATTTATGTTTATGTTGACAGTTGATAAATAGAAACCCATAAGTGATTGATAGTATACAAGTGTACTGATATATTTACAAGATTAATGTAATTATTATGCCAATGGAGCAAAGTAGTTATTATTATATTTTTTTACGCGATGCATTGCGTAATATTTTTTGTGGCAAAGGTAACAATGGTAAACATGCATGTAAATAATTATTATGATTTGGAATTTGATTAACTTAACTTGAATAAATATGATGAGAGTGGTAAAATGAAAACAATTTTTGATTTAAGAAGATAAGCTATGTGCTAAAGTCAAACTTATTATAAATAATAAGTTGAAGAGATGAAATATTTAAGTACTTGAAGATATAAATGTGCACCAAGAATGAACTAAGAGATATTTTAGTCCCATAATTATTACGCAGGAAATAGTGTACAACAACTACAAATGTAGAGTTATATTTATTTCAACTTTTCATTTTGAAGTTCAAAGATTAAGTGTGATAAACGCATGAAATGATATTTATGCCTGTATAGTAGATGAATCCTTGAAAGAAAGAAAAGATAGATTGTTTTTATTTCAATTTTCTGCAAATGGTTTTATTGAAGAATATTTTCAACATTGAGAGGTTAGTTTTCTGTCACTTGCGTTTCATGATTTACTTTTTTAAAGGTAATACATTTTTTTTAAATCAGCTGTTGAGATGAGAATAAAACGCAGACGAGTCTTTATTATGAAATAATTATGTTGATATGATGATTTATGACACTAATATATATGAATATTTTGGGATATTTGAAGGTAAAAGAAACTATGTTTTTTTACTGATTATTTTATGACAAGAATTAGAATAGTTTGTTTAAGTATTTTCATAAATATGATGATGCTATTTGATGAGAAGTCTTTCTTTTTATGCCATTAAATGACAATGATTCATCATGATGATATTTAGCGTAATGATGTGTAATGATGTGAAATGTTTATTGATATTTTAATTACAAATGAGTAATACTCGAATGAGTAATAATGTGAAATTTGCATAATTGTTAATAATTTTTCTTGATTATAGGATATATTTATGATAAACATGAATAGATGATTTGTGTGTTTAAATTTTTTTTTTCTGCCGTTTGTTGCATTACAACTGGGAAACTAATATTTGTGTTTACATTAAAAAGACCGATTTTATTTTTCCTTTTTTTGAGTGCCAGGTAATAGAAAATATAAGTTGAATATAATTCCAATATAAAGGTAATCCATTATTATTAGCACAGTTTATCACAGTTGACAATAATCATTTTTCCATTACCAAGTTTAATGTAAATAACATATCAATTTTGTGTTGAATTATTTAAAGGGAACGGGAAGTTTTCCTAAAAAATGAATGATAAACATATTATGGTTGTAAGAATAAGCAATTTCAATATTTCAACTACGATTGATGAGTTTTTTAATGATGCTTTTGAAAAATACTTCACTGAGCTTCGTATGGCAATGGCGAATGTGTATACAAAATATTTTTTTCCAAATTCCGCTTACTTCCATAGTAACAGGGTAATTAGTAAAAATACCTCAATAAAATACAAAAAAAAGTGTACTCTACAAGAAAATGCAGTATTGCTTCTATTATTGTCAATTCTGAAAACTATTAGATTATAATACAAACCAACTCATGAGCAATGGCATCTGTAAAGATTCCATTAGTCACTAGACGAAGTTTTCCACAGCAATTATACCCTTCGTAGCACAAACCTCATAGAGAGT
>NC_090734.1:22109890-22114890 GCF_036898095.1 Palaemon carinicauda | reverse complement strand
TGATCTCCGGTATTGGGACCCTCAGGTTTGTACAGTTTGTTCTAACCTAATTACCGAGGCTTTTGACGACCCTAAGTCGACGGAGTCAAGGGATGCTACCAGGGAAATGTTACGATCCTGGGTGAGGGGTTTTCAGAAAAACACCTCAGGCCCCTACATTCCAAATGAGAAGATAAGGGCCAACCTTTTCCCTATAGCATTGGCTGATGCAATCATCCCCCAGCCTCAGGTGGAGACAACAACTGCCCAGAATCCGGTAGATTCTGAAGTCTCGGCCGCCCTTCAAGACATCCAATTGGACGATAGGTTGTCGGAGGTGTCGAATTCTACTGAGAAGGACCTTCTAGGAGAAGGTCAGGAGGAGGAGCTGTTCCAGGCTCCTCAAGTAGAAGAGGAAGAAATCGATGAAGTGTCGGTTACATCGGTTCCAAACCCAGAACCTGTTCCTTCTACATCGTCTGCTATCCCAGATGAATTGGGAAGGACTCTTTCTTCCATTGTTGAGATGATCCAACAAATTCAAAGGAAGAATGATGAGAAGGAAGCTGCAATGAAACTGGAGATACGTAGACTTACAGCATCACGTGGGCCCCAGAAGCGGCTCAGCGTGAAGGATCTTCTTTTGTGCTCGGATACCAATCCTTGGAGGTATGCCGAACACATGCCATGACAACCGGGAAGATCGTGATCTCAGAAAAGTTGGGAGCAATTCCCCTGGAAGAAGTGGAATTTTGGCCCAACAAAAGATTCTTATCCGGACTGCTATGTCCATCTTAGAAAGGAGCCAGCCTCAAAGGAGGAGACGTAGCCGAAGGAGGTCATAGTTTTTTACCATAGTAAAGCTCAGACGTTACTAGCGAGCTCGATGAAAGAGAGGGGCTTCACTAACTCAAAGGTGCCTGCCTTGAGTAAGAAGCTTCCCTCCTTTGTGGCCTCTCCTACCAGAGCCTTTCCCTTCTTGGAAAAGGGATATAAGGCAGCCTTAAAGGCGGGGAAACCATGCCCCTCCTTGGAGGAGTGCAAGCCGTTATCTCTGACCTTACCCTTGGACCAAGAAGACTGGAAGGACGTACACCTTACCTTCTCAGTCGGGAAGTTGGAAGCTGATATTGCTGAACGCCAGTTTGGTGAGGCACTTCCAAAACTGTCGGAGGTTCTCTTGCGTAGAGAGCAAGAGACAAAGGAAAGCCTTACTGCATCGATGTCGTTGCAAATGACACTAGAAACGATGGCAAGTGACCCCAAAAACCAGGACATGTTCATGGTTGTGGCCAAAACCCATCTGGCCACAGTTACAAAGGATCTCTATAGCTTTATTAAAGCTAGGAGAGCCTGTAGAGAGTTCGTGTTCGCCTCAACTGCGGTGAGGCTCGAACCGAGGAAACTGATCTCCTCTTGTATTTGGGGTAAAGACCTCTTTCCCAATGAAGTGGTTAAAGAGGTAGTAGACAAGGCCGCCTCAGAAAGTAGGAACCTTCTCAAAAAGTGGGGCTTAGATCTTAGGAGAAAGTCTTCTCTGGATGAGGGTCCCCAACCCAAGAGGAAGACAAAAAGGCCTAGGCCATCCTCTCGGCCGGCTAAACCCTACCGACAGCAACATCAACAACAATTTCCTGTGACCGCGGTGCCTTGGATAGTGGTAAAACCTCCAACCAAGTAACAGCTGGTACCTCAACAAGTGGTGACACAGTCGCCAGTTTTTTAACCCAGCCTTCGAAAGGCAGACTTCTTCCTTTCTTTCGAGAGCTAGAGGAACAGCCAGAGGTTTTTCTAGACGCCCTTCCAAGAGGAAGGGGATACAGGGGAGGACGCGGTCAAGGAGGCAAGGCCTCAGGTCCACAACAGCAGAAGTAAGATACTCCAGTAGGAGGGAGACTACAGCTATTTAGGGTTCGCTGGACCTTCGATCCCTGGGCCCACAGCCTAATTAAAAATGGACTAGGTTGGAGCTGGAGCAGTCTTCCACCTCAATTTCCTCAATTCTTCCAACACTCATCCCTCGTTCTGGAAGAATATGTCCGAAAACTCTTAGACAAAAGAGTAATCCGGAAAGTTAAGTCATAAAATTCCAAGGAAGGCTGTTTTGTGTTCCAAAGAAGGACTCAGAGAGTCATTCTAGACTTGTCGCCACTCAACAAGTTCATAGTGAACTACAAGTTCAGAAGGCTCACGCTTCAACGCTTAAGGACCCTACTGCCCAGAAGGGCATATACTGTCTCCATAGACTTGTCTGACGCTTATTGGCACGTTCCAATTAATCGTCACCTCTCCTCCTACCTAGGCTTCAAATTACATAGAAAACTTTACGCCTTCAGGAGCCATGCCTTTCGGGCTAAACATAGCCCAAAGGATTTTCACGAAGCTCGCGAACGCAGCCGTCCATCAATTACGCCTAAAGGGGGTCCAAGTAGTAGCCTACTTGGACGACTGGCTGGTGGTGGGCAGCATCCAGGACAGAATGCATGCAAGCTTCTAAGATAGTGATCCAGTTCCTGGAACATCTGGGATTCAAGATCAACATCAAAAAGTCTCTACTTTCTCGAGCTCAAAAATTTCAGTGGTTGGGAATCCACTGGAATTTGGAGTCACATCGACTTTCCATTAGTGGTTTGAAGAGGAAAGAAATAGCAGGATCTGTCAAGAGACTATTGAAATCCAAACAGATATCAAGACGTGAACAGGAGAGAGTGCTGGGCTCTCTACACTTTGCTTAAATAACAGATCCAGTGCTAAGAGCACAGCTTAAGGATGCAACAGGAGTCTGGAGAAAATATGCATCAAACGCGCGAAGAGATCTAATAAGACCACTACTGACTCGACTGCGAACGCTTCTCAAGCCGTGGTCCAATGCCAAGCAATTGAAGAAATCAATACTTCTTCAACCTCCTCTCCCGTCAGTAACTATCCACACAGACGCTTCAAAGGAAGGCTGGGGAGGTCACTCTCATTAGATGAGGGTCCAAGGAGCTTGGTCCAATCTTTTCAAGTCATTTCACTTCAACTTTCTAGAAGCCATGGCAGAACTTCTGACACTAAAGAAAGTTTCTCCTCACCACTCGACCTACATAAGACTGGTTCTAGACAGCGAGGTAGTAGTGAGATGCCTGAATCGACAAGGGTCAAGGTCACCTCAAATCAACCAAGTGATGTTGGCCATATTCCGTTTGGCGGAAAGGAAGAAATGGCACCTGTCAGCAGTTCACATTCAAATGTTCCGCAATGTGACAGCAGACGCTGTATCCAGGTTTGCACCTATAGAGTCAGAATGGTCCCTTGACGCAGGATCGTTCTCCTTCATCTCGAGTCAAGTCCCAGAGCTGCTGATAGACCTCATTGCGACGAAAGACAACAAGAAAATGGATCGTTACGTGTCCCAATACGACGATTCGCTAGTGGAGGCAGTGGACGCTATGTCCCTGGACTGGAACTGATGGTCCAGTATTTATCTGTTCCCTCCGCACAACCTCCTTTTGAAGGTGATCGATAAGCTGAGATCCTTCAAAGGGAAAGCAGAAATAGTGGCCCACAAGTGGCCAAATAGCGTGTGGTTCCCTCTTGCATTGGAACTACGACTAAAATTCGTACCGCTACCGGATCCATCCCTATCTCAGAGAGTACAGAAGTCGACTGTCTTTGCTTCATCACAGAAAACACGGAACCTACATCTCATGATTTTCTCTCCTTAACGATGAGAAAAAGATTCGGTGTTAAAAGTCAGTTCATACTTTTGGAGGAAACCAGAAGACATTATGAGGCTTCAGGGAAGAAACAGATATCCCTTGTCAAGGCGAAGAAACCAAAAGAAATTAGACAGATTCCTATTTATCATTCTTCATTCACCTTCTTGGGCAAGGTTTAGCAGCCAACACAATTCTTTTGTTCAAGTCTGCCTTGACAAGACAGATACCATATGCCTTACAGGTCGACCTTTCTAACGACGTTCTTAATGAACTACAAAGGCCCATGCTAGGCTTAGCCCTTCAGCCCCTCCAAGGACCCTTTGCATGGTCAGTAGATAAGATTCTTCATTGTGTATAAATAATGAACAATGAGCAATGCGCTTAGAAGGCCTTGAATTTTAAGTCATATTTCTGCCTGTACTCGTTTTGGGGGCCAGAGTTAGTGAAATAGTGGTTCTCTCTAGAGAGGAAGGCCACGTCCAGTTCTTGGAGGGAGAACTGAATCTATTTCCTGACCCAAAATTTCTTACCAAGAACAGGCTACCCACCAACAGGTGGGGTCCCTAGAGAATCTGCCCTCTGAAGGAAGATGCATCTCTATGTCCAGTGGAGAGCCTAAGTCTATCTTCATAGAACTTCAGACTTTATGGGAGGATGGCTGTTCAGGGGAGAAACCCTGGGTTCATAGTTTTCTATAACTAAGATCGAAACTCACCCGTGTTATTTGCAGAACGGATCCAGACAGTGCACCCGTTAGTCATGATCCGAGGAAAGTTGCCTCTCCCATTAAGTTTCTTTAATTATATGGACTTTGAACATCCTTGTTTGTACACCGGCTGGTGGTCACCCAAGGTGTTCTTTACGCACTATGCGAAGCTAGTGGAGCAACTTAAGAATTCTGTGGTAGCAGCAGGTAGAATTTTTTAACCTAATGTTTTAAATCTGCGAGGAACAGTGTAATTAATTTTGGACGATTAATTAAGAGGGTGCGTGTGTAGTCACTGTATGTTACTAGACACTGAGGGATAGGCCACGAAAGTGTCCTTACGAACTGTTCCATTGTCGTCGGTGAACTATAACATAATACGGACACTTTTGCCAAGCGTTTTTTACGCTAGTGTAAATTAACAGTATACAGACTATATAATTATTATTAATAATTCAATTGAAGTGGCAAATCTGTTTCCTAGTAGACGAAACAATATTTTCTGTTAACTGTTTTTCTTTATGCTTTGACGCATATCATCCACGTTTTATAAATTTTATAAATGTTGATCTGATATGTACGTTTATTACATTTTAATAAACTAATTCATAGTG
>NC_090734.1:22097390-22102390 GCF_036898095.1 Palaemon carinicauda | reverse complement strand
ACAAAGCAAAACTGCAAAGTCATATGACTCTCTTACAGAGTTCATCAAACTAAGGAAAAGCTTAAATATACGAAAAACGACGCTGGCTTATTAATAAACTTAAAACTAAAACAAGATCAAAATGTTGGACAAGTATTAACAATTCATAATTAGATTATAATGAATTTACTTTAATCTAATACCTTTCTCCCCCTACAAATTTTCTTTGTTTATCAAAGAGAGTAAAAAAAATTCAAACAACCTAAAGAATCAATTAAATCTAAAAATAGTATCAATCTCAAAAGTAAAGATAACCTTAATATAAACATGCATAGGATTTTCTAATAAAGTGCACACAATTGTGCATTACACATCCTGAAATAAAAAGGTCAGCATTAAATATACCTTGATTAAACATACCAATATATAAACAGTCTTATTAAATACAAAGCCTGGAAAAGAAAAATAATCGAACATAATTCTAAAGCCAAAAAAAAATATGTACTAAATCACAGAAAATGATAAAGTTCTGGAATTCCAAAAGTCCTTGCTAAAAATTGAAGTCATAACAAATGCCACAAAGAGCTACCTATCAGCTAATAAGAAACTATGACTATCATAGAACTGAATATTTCTTACAGCTAATACTTAAACTAAAACCACTGGCAAAAATAAAAAGAAAAAAAATATCGTATGAATAAACAAATCAACCGAACAATGTCGGAATAAACCATAAAGTTAGCACTTTCTTTTACTATAAATGAACACAAAGAGAAACGAGCAGGGCGAAAGAGGCAGAGAAAGATCAACAAAAATAAACACTTTACATCCTAGACAAGGTGTCCGGGATCTTGTTATCAGATCCTTTAATATGCTTAATTACCAAGTTGAGCTCTTGCAGTTGAAAGGCCCAACGTAAAATCCTTTGGTTAGACCCTTTCATTCGTTCAATAAACACTAACGGATTATGATCCGTCCATACCTCCACTGGAAAAGAAAGATTAGTTAAGTATGGTTTAAAATGAGATATGGTACAGAACAGGGCGAGAGCCTCTTTCTCAATAGTTGAATACTTACGCTCTGCCGTTAACAACTTTTTGCTGTAGTAGGATATTGGGTACACCTCCTTGTCCTCACCCTTTTGAAAGCGAACTCCTCCAATACTTATATCACTAGCGTCAACAGCAATTATAAAGGGAGCTTGAAAATTTGGAGAAATCAAAATAGGTTTAGACATGAGAATAGTCTTAATTCTAATGATTGCATCTTCACACTCAAAAGTCCAAATTAATTTCTTATTTTTTTGCAAAAGATCATTCAAGGGACGAGCAATGTCAGAAAAGTTCCTAACGAACCTTCTATAGTAGCCCATCATACCTTGCACCTTTCGAACTTCTCGGACATTGCAGGGTCTCTTTAAATTATTTATAGCCTCGACATAAGCCACTTTTGTGGCTATATGACCCAGACCAGCCTCATGACCCAGATACACAATTTTAGCCTTGCCAAATTCACATTTAGGGAGGTTAATCACTAAACCCACAGCACGGAGAGTTTCAAAAACATTACGTAACCTAAGTAAATGAGTTTTCCAATCATTACTGTGGACAACAAGATCATCTATGTAAATCTCAGTACCTTCTAATCCACAGACCACACGGTTCATTAATCTTTGAAAAGTACAAGTAGCATTCCTCATCCCAAAAGGCATGACCTTGCATTCATACAAACCGAATGGGGTGACAAATGCTGAAATTTCTCTTGCTCGATCCGACAAAGGAACTTACCAGTAGCCATTGAACAAATCCAATTTTGTGATATACTTTGCTGAACCAATGCGGTCTATGCAGTTGTCAATTCTAGGAAGAGGAAAGGAATCACTTTTAGCATGCGTATTAACTTTTTGATAGTCCACACACATTCGATACTGTCCATCGGGTTTCTTCACCAATACGTTAGGGGAGCTCCAAGGACTAACAGAAGTTTGTATTAAATCATGCTTCAACATATATTCTATTTCCTTATTGACTATATCCATTTTAGTAGGATTTAGTCTATTAGGGGTTTGTTTAATTGGTGAAGCTTCTCCTACCACCACATCATGTTCAATTAAACTAGTCAATCCGGGAGAGTCTCAAACTAAATCTGAAAAAGAATGAAAAACCTTCCATTTCCCTTCTTTGATTTTGATCAAGATGCTTCAGATGCTCATATAACCCATCCAAACATTGCACATTCTTGGATAGAGCATCTGAAGGTACTTGATTAATTATTTCCTCAGACCCATTAGGAAGCACCTCTGCCACCAAAGAAACTGATTCATACCCAGTTTCCAAAGGATCAGATCTACTAGAGACATAAGGTTTCAGTCTGTTAATGTCAAAAATTCGACACTCGTTTGGTCCCTGGAGCTTCTATTTCATAATTAAGATCGGATAACTTCCTCAACACCTTCCAAGGCCCCTTATACATGGGTTCAAGGAAGTTATCCGAATCAGTACCCACCACCAAAACTAATTCCCAAGTTTCAAACGACCGTGCTCGAGTTTTCTTGTCATAATTACTCTTCATAGTAGCCTGAGAGCTAGCTAAATTGTCTCTAGCAAACTCCCAGGCGCTAGAAAGTTTTCATCTTAGGTTATCAACAAATTCCCCCACGTTCGTCTCCTTTATTTGATCAGATTCCAAAACTTCATATAAAATTTCTAAAGAGACCCGTATTTTATGTCCAAAGACTAATAAAAAAAGGAGCCACGCCCGTGGATGAATTTGGATGACTTTTAAGAGCAAAGAGAGCAAAAGGAAGACCCTTATCCCATTCCTCTCCATGCCCTTAATAATATCTCCTTAAAATTGATTTAAGAGATTGATGGAATTTTCCCACCACTCCCTGACTCTCTGGATGGTAAGGAACACTAGTGCTGTGCAGAATGGCCAGATCTGCACACTTACTTCGAAATTTCTTAGTAGTAAAATTAGTTCCACAATCAGTTTGAATCTTACGAGGGATTCCATACCTCGAAAAGAAAATTACCAACTGGTCAAATACGGCCTTAGATGTGATTTTCTTCATGGGAATAGCTTCGGGAAATCGTGATGACCGATCCATTACATTCAGTAAATAGATAAAACCTGTTTTAGTTATAGGCAGAGGGCCTACTATATCAACTACTATTATTATCATTATTATTACTATCCAAGCTACAACCCTAATTGGAAAAGCAAGATGCTATAAGCCCTGGGGCTCCAATAGGGAAAAATAGCCCGGTGAGGAAAGGAAATAAGGAAATAAATAACTAAAGAGAACAAATTAACAATAAATCATTCTAAAAAAATAATGTCAAAAGAGATATGTCATATGTAAACTATTAACAACGTCAAAAACAAATATGGCATAAATAAACTATAAAAAGACTCATGTCCGCCTGGTCAACAAAAAAGCATTTGCTCCAACTTTGAACTTTTGAAGTCCTACTGATTCAACAACCCGATTAGGAAGATCATTCCACAACTTGGTAACAGCTGGACTAAAACTTCTAGAGTACTGCGTATTATTGAGTCGTATGATGGAGAAGGCCTGGATATTAGAATTAACTGCCTGCCTAGTATTACGAACAGGATAGAATTGTCCTGGGAGATCTGAATGTAAAGGATGGTCAGAGTTATGAAAAATCTTATGCAACATGCATAATGAACTAATTGAACGACGGTGCCAGAGATTAATATCTAGATCAGGAATAAGAAATTTAATAGACCGTAAGTTTCTGTCCAACAAATTAAGATGAGAATCAGCAGCTGAAGACCAGACAGGAGAACAATACTCAAAACAAGGTAGTATAAAAGAATTAAAACACTTCTTCAGGATAGATTGATCACCGAATATCTTAAAAGACTTTCTCAATAAGCCAATTTTTTTGTGCAATTGAAGAAGACACAGACTTTATATGTTTCTCAAAAGTAAATTTGCTGTCGAGAATCACACCTAAAATTTTGAAAGAGTCATACAAATTTAAAGAAACATTATCAATACTGAGATCTGGATGTTGAGGAGCCACCGTCCTTGACCTACTTACAATCATACTTTGAGTTTTGTTAGGATTCAACATCATACCCCATAATTTGCACCATGCACTAATTTTAGCTAAATCTCTAGTAAGGGATTCACCAACCCCAGATCTACATTCAGGGAATGGAATTGATGCAAAAAGAGTAGCATCATCTACATATGCAACAAGCTTCTTTTCTAGGCCAAACCACATGTCATGTGTATATAGTATGAAAATTAATGGGCCAAGAACACTACCCTGTGGAACACCGTATAACACATTCCTATACTCACTATGGTGCCCATCAACAACAACTCTTTGAGATCTATTCCTTAAAAAATCAATAATAATGCTAAGAAATGACCCACCCACTCCCAACTGTTTCAGTTTGAAAACAAGGGCCACATGATTAACACGGTCAAAGGCAGCACTAAAATCAAGGCCAATCATACGAACTTCCCGACCACAATCAAGGGATTTCTGTACTGCCTTGGAGATTGTAAGAAGGGCCTCACATGCTCCAATGCCTTTACGAAAACCGAATTGCAAACTAGGGAATAGATGATTACCTTCAGCAAACCTATTAAGACGTTTTGCCAGAAGACGTTCAAAAACTTTAGATAATATGGGAGTTATGGAAATTGGGCGGTAATCAGTGGGACTTGAGCTACCACAAACACATTTACATAGAGGAGTAACATTACCAATTCTCCAACAAGTGCTAAAAGCTCCTCTTCTTGCTAACTTGCGCAAAATAACAGATAATTTTGGAGCTAAGAAATCTGCTGTCTTTATAAAAAACAGAGGAAAAATACCATTTGGGTCTACACCTCCATAAGCATCAAGGTCCATCAAGAGAGCTTTAATCTCACGAGATCGAAAAGCTAAACTAGTTAGTTTAGCTTCAGGAAAACAGGAATGAGGAAGTTCAAGTTTTTCATTACTCTGTTTACTGTCAAAAACATTAGCCATAAG
>NC_090734.1:22079890-22082390 GCF_036898095.1 Palaemon carinicauda | reverse complement strand
CTTGCATGGTGTGTCGCATCCTTCATGTTGACCAGTTTTTCCGACTTTTTTATAGTCTATGGGTTTGATCAATCACTTTATTCATATTTCTGTAGATTTTTTTTTCTTATAATTATTGTTAATCTAGTTTTTAAGTATGATATCACTTTCTTATTGCCATTAATTGTTATGCTGTCTTAGAGACTTTGAGCGAAACCCGGGATCAGTACGTCCTAGATTTCGTCAATGCCGTCTACTGTATTGCAAAATTCGTGGTCTTCATGCAAATATTCAAGACTTTACAGTTTCGTCCAGACAATACGATATTCTTTTGTGCTCAAAAACTTTGGTTTCTAATATGAGGAACTCCTCTGAGGTCTTTATAACTGGTTTTAAGAAGCCAATAATGTTGAAACGTGATGCCATCCCTAGGGCCAGGGGAATGGTGGTGTATATCAGGACTGAGTACACTGCTTCTCATAAGTTCTGCTATGAATGTGGATGTTATGATATTCAGGTAATATAAGTTTGTGGCAGGCATAACAACTTTTATTTGTGTTCGATCTGCCGGAATCCAGACATGGATGATTCTATCTTCGATTGTCTTCTTGCCATTATAGCCAAGATACAAGAAGATGATAGAGAGGCTTCTTTTGTCTTTGTTGGGGATTTCAATTCTCATCATAGGGAGTGGTTAAGTTCTATCTCTCCTACCGATCGCCATGGCTTAAGATCTTTAGACTTTGCCTCTGAATCAGGCTGTGAGCAAATCATGAATAAAGGTAATCGCAGGTCTGGTAATTGGTTGGACCTCGTATACACTGACTCCCCTGGCGTTATAACAATTAAGGTTGCTTTTCCAAGTGGGACATCTGATCATGCCTTGATTTCATTAGTAGTGAAGACTGAGCAGCCTGACCCCGATTTTTCATATTCTGGTAAAATTTATATGAAGCCTCAAGCAGTCTGGAATGGGATTTTGCATGATCCTATGTGCTTGAATTGATCCCAATTATATAGTAATGTAGATCCTGTTGTCCCTTTGAATGAGAATCTTAGTCAACATAATTGATAGGCGTATCCCTTCTCGTGTGCTAAGGTACCGAGTGAAGGACAAACCGTGGTTCAATGATGATTGTAGACGTGTTGATTTGGAGAAGATGGAGGCCTATCATTTTTGGAAGGGTAACAGATCAGATTTAACTTGGAATAACTATACTCAACTTAGAGCTTTTGCTCAAGTAGTTTATGTTTCAACTGAAAAGGAATACAATTTAACCATAAAAGAAACCCTTTCTAGCACAAATCAGGAACATAAATGGTGGTCTACCTTTAAATCTTTACTTTTTGGTGTAGATACAACAGTTCCTCCTTTACGTAAACCCGATGGCTCAGTCATTCCCTGCCCAAAGGAAAAGGCAACCCTTTTGGCTGATGTTTTTGACAGTAAACAGAGTACTGATAAACTTGAACTTCCTCATTCCTGTTTTCCTGAGGCTAAGCTAACTAGTTTAGCTTTTCGATCTCATGGAGTTAAAGCTCTCTTGAAGGACCTTGATGCTTATGGAGGTGTAGACCCAAATGGTATTTTTTCCTTTGATTTTATGAAGACAGATGATTTCTTAGCTCCAGAGTTATATGTAATTTTGTGCAAATTAGCAAGGAGAGGAGCTTTTGGAACTTGTCGGAGAATTTGTAATGTTACTCCTTTATGTAAATGTGTTTGTGGTAGCTCAAGTCCCACTGATTACCGCCCAATTTCCAGAACTCCCATATCATCTAAAGTTTTTGAACGTCTTCTGGCAAAACGTCTTATTAGGTTTGCTGAAAGTAATCATCTATTCTCTAATTTTCAATTTGGTTTTCGTAAAGGTCTTGGAGTATGTGTTGCCCTTCTTACAATCTCCAATGCTGTACCGAAATCCCTTGATTGTGGTCAGGAAGTTCGTATGATTGGCCTTGATTTTAGTGCTGCCTTTGGCCATGTTAATCATGAAGCCCTTGTTTTCAAGCTCAAAATGTTGGGAGTGGGTGGGTCGTTTCCTGGCATTATTATTGATTTTTCAAGTAATAGATCTCAAAGAGTTGTTGCTGATGGGCACCATAGTGAGTATAGGAATGTGATATCTGGTGTTCCACAGGGTAGTGTTCTTGGCCCATTACTTTTCATACTATATACATATGCCATGTGGTTTAGCCTAGAAAACAAGCTTGTTGCATATGCAGATGATGCTACTCTCTTTGCATCAATTCCATCCACTGAATGTAGATCTGAGGTTGCTGAATGCCTTAATAGTGATATAGCTAAAATCAATGCATGGTACAAATAATGGGTATGAAGTTGAATCCTAACAAAACTCAAAGTGTCATTGTAAGTAGGTCAAGAACAGTGGCTCCTCAACATCCGGATCTCAGTATTGATAATGTTTCTTTAAAATTTTATGTGTGATTCTCGACAGCAGATCTACCTTTGAGAAACACATTAGGTCTGTGTCTTCTTCAATTGCACAAAAAATTGGGC
>NC_090734.1:22067390-22069890 GCF_036898095.1 Palaemon carinicauda | reverse complement strand
ATTATTTATTTTTTTTTCAATGTGGTTTTTATTATTAATATTATTATTATTATTATTATTATTATTATTATTATTATTATTATTATTATTATTATTATTATTATTATTATTATTATTATTATTATTACTTACAGAAAATATGGAGGGGGTCAAACACCTGAAAAAATACATGTCTATCGAGGTTTCTTGCTTCTCATAAGTGTCAGAAAACTGGCCATATTAAAAATTATTGTACAAGCAGGAAGGCACCAGAGAAGTCTCCCACACCTTGGTAGTGACCGGAGCGATTTTCACTGCAACTCAGTAGCCCTCACAACCAATCGTCATGGTCAGAGTAACAGAAGGGAAGGGGCCTAGGATCATGAATATGGGTGTTGCTGCCAATGCAGGGGCCCAAGTATGTTTCGCAGGCACGGAGGTGTTATTATTCTTCAACAGAGGGCCTACACTATTGCAATGTCAGGCAGGCTTAGGGGATGTCACCAACTTGAAGTCACAGTGCCTGGGGACATCATTCTTTCAGATTTCCTTCAGGATAAGTTCCAGTGTACTAGAGTTATATTCCGTCAAATATGAAGTCATTGAGTCTATCTCTGTTAGAACTGATGAACATTGAACTTGTCCCAAATAACTATATCAGCAAGTGTGTCTACTGGTCCAACACCAACCCCTCGACTTTCGACAGTTCTGCTACTTCCCATCAAAGAAAACTTCCCTCACATGAAGCAGTTGTTACTCTAGCACTTCTCGTTGAAGACATTCAATACCACAAGGAATCCATTGCCAGGGACTGTGGGAGTGCCCGACCACAATTTTCTGACGTCAAAGGCCATGCCTTACTCATGTCATACTCCCGCACTATTTCCACAGCACTGGATAGCCGAGGTAAAGACCCAGGGAGAGATGAGTGGAACACATGAATGGTCACGGTGGTGAGGAAGTTAGGCCATCCACAACTCACAGTGGACTACTAACGTCTAAATGCATCTTGCAGGGGGGATATCAGCCACACACAGCACAATATGTTATGGTATCTGGCATCCGTCAGCCCTCTTACAACCAAATATTCGATGCAAACTGGGGATTACAATAGGTGGAACTTGATGAGCAAAGCCTCCCCTAACCCTATTCATCATACAATAGGTCTGCTTCCAGTGATGCAGGAGCTACCTGGGCCACTGTTCGACATCAGATGCCTATTTAGGATGGTTTTAACAACACCATCAAGGACATACCACGTTGGTATAAGTGTACAGACATCGGGGTTGAAGAATTCTTCTAGGACACTTAAGACCTCCTGGTAACATGTGTGGCAAAGGACATCACAAGCAAACCAGAAAAGTTGAAATTCAGCAGAAGAGAGGCAGAGTTAATCTGGTTCCATTAGACTGGGAAGGCTATAGACCGACTGAGTACAGCCTCTCCCCATTCAGGTTGTGGTTCAGTTTTGTCAGTCAACTAGCACCGTTGCTCTCAGCCGAACCCATATTGGAACCGTTCAGGGACCTACTGAAGAAGAAACAGACATGCAAACAGATATTTTGTGACAAGCACTAGCAGCAAAAGTTCAGGATTCCTCAGAACAACATCTGCATGCTAGTTGGGGACAGCCTTGCATATTCCCACCCCACAGTCACCCTTACGAACTGGAGAAGAGAGGGAATAAAGTTTGTCATCCACCAGCATTACTGCAGCTGCAGATCCACTAATAGGCCCTTCTGCTGTAAAAGTGGTTGGAAAATTGCTCTCTGTGGGAGTAAACGCCTGTCCTAGCCGATGCTGGTTATGCTGTAGTAGAGGGGGATGCCCTAGCCGTGGTGTGGAGCCTAAGACAAGCTAGATTGCTACTAATGCAATACTCAAATCTCACTTTTATCACTGAATATCGCCTTATTCAAAATGTTTGGCTAGAGACCCATGACAGACGTCATCAACCCAAGACTATTCAGGCTGAAGGAAAAGATCCTCCTGTAGAAATTCACTATCAAGTATCTACAAGGTGAGAGAAATTGTGGGGCCAACTTTCCATATCATTTCATTGCCATTGAAATATCCCCTGATTCATGTGATGTTGAACTGGAAGAAGACATGGCAACTCCTGTGACTGTAGCTACTATCGCGGCACAATACAGGGATGAAACCATCAGTTCAGATGCATCCAAGGATCATGTATACCAGTTACTGATGGCAAAGGTATTGTCAGATGATTGGTTCTCTCGGAAAGTGCAGTAAATACTAGGAATTAAGCTTTTTTACAATGTTAGAGATTGCATCTCAACTTCAGAAAATCTAGTGTTTACACATTTTAAGATGGGTGCATAAGACTAGTAATTCTAGAGGAACTTTATTAACAGGTTGCAACAGATCTAGAGTCTGGTCACCAGGGACATGACTGCATTCTCTGGAGGGCCTGACAGTCCATCTACTGGCCTGGCAAGGAAGGCAACTTCCAGCAGCACAGGAATACATGCACTGTTTGCAACATGCACGCAGGTTATAT
>NC_090734.1:22057390-22062390 GCF_036898095.1 Palaemon carinicauda | reverse complement strand
TTTCACAGAGTTTAATGGGTGTAATGTGAACTACATTCATACCAATTACCGTACTGATAATTGCCATAAAAAAAAAGTCACAGTAACCATTTTTTGATATTCGTGGGACGCCGATATTCGCAGCGCCGTAAATTACTCGTAAAATACCTCATACATCTAAATGAAACTTTCAGGGATCTATGGGATGGATATTTACTTTGTCCCTATCAATTCTCATACTAATATATGTCATATATCAGTATGGGTATTTTTGGTATTTCAGGGATAGGTGTAAAACAGTTTTTTCTCTTCCTGCCATATTTCATGGTAATATCTAAATTTGAAAAGACAGCTATCATTTAGTCCTTTTAGATATGCTGTTAAATGTAGCAACATTTCAGTGAACAGCGTTAAAAATAATGAGCGACATCAACGGGGGACAATGACGATCCCAAACCATATCCGCCCAGAGTTTCACATGCTAGTTATTATTATTATTATTATTATTATTATTATTATTATTATTATTATTATTATTATTATTATTATTATTATTATTGTTGTTGTTGTTTTTATTATTATTAATATTATTATTATTATTATTATTATTATTATGAACTGAGCTACAACCTTAGTTGGAAAAGAAGGATACTATAAGTTCTATAAGGGATAAATGAGGGCAAATATAATGGTGAGGACAGGAAATAACAACACAGAACAGTGTGCCGGAGCGTATTCTCAAGCAAGACAACTCTAATCCAAAACACTGGAATAACATGGTACAGAGGCTATAGCACTACCAAGACTAGATAACAATGGTTTGATTTTGGAGTGTCTCTCTTCTAGAAGAGCTGCTTATCGTAGCTGAAGAGTTTCTTCTAACTTTACCAAGAGGAAAGTAGCCACTGAACCATTACAGTACAGTAGTTAATTTCTTGCGTGAAGAAGAAAATTTCGTTTATCCTAGTGTTATCAGGTATATGACGAACGAGGAAAATGTGTGAATTAAAATATAGTCTGGACTATTGATGCATGTCTAGGCAAAGTAAACATGAGTCCTAAACAGAAGGGGGTCCGATGTAGTACTATCTGGGTAGTCTAAGGACATAATAATTTTCAAGCTGTAGTATCTTAATGGGCCATCCCTTTTTATCTAAGGTTCAGATCTGTCCCTTTATTGTTAGGAATATGACTGAAGTGTATAAAATCTTGAATAGCTCAAGAAGTAGGATATGAATTTACTTCTCAACATATTTAATTTCTTACTTCTGTTTTAACACCGATTCTTTTTCTTTCAGTAAAGAAGTTTTGATATAAATAAATTAAATATTTCTTATCTAAGGCCGTGTCCTACAGAACTATGGATGAAATACTAATGAATCGAGGAAGCAGGTTTTGCTGGTTTCCAGCTATCTGTAAGCATTTGGAGTAAAAATACACTATTTTCCGCAATACTGTGCAAATAAGAAGTGAATGAATCACACATGTACTGAGAATGTGTGGCTGATGTATAAAGAACAAAGCAGGATGGCTTGCGGAAGCCGTCCAGGGATTAAAACTCTTGTTTCTTGTCTTTCAGCCTTTCCCGTTAACATTATTTTAGTTTTACCTCCTATTCCTTTTCGGTCTTACATTTCTGCTTTCTCTATTCAAATCTTGTATCAACTTCTGCATCCTCTTCTGTTACAAATTTTATACCTATCGTTTTGCAATGTAATACCATCCCAGCATGCTTTGCAGCACTACTTAGAATATATATAATGAAAACACACTCCAAATCATTTCCATAAATAGAATTATACCCATCACATTTATTTGTGTGAAAATATCTAAATTTTCTCACGAGCAGTGATGATGTAAGACTATTAATTGACTTTTGCTTTGGGGAATCGGCTGAATTTCATGTCTTGTTTGGTGTAGCGGTTTATACGATGGACTTTTGAAATATTCTTATTGCGAGAAATACGGGTATCGTTAAAAGAACAGTGTTGCCCTAACAACTTAATAACAGCCTTACTTCATTTATGTAAGTTTCCAAATTGAATTTAAATTTTATTACGACGGCAATTAATTTATTGAGTATTTTCCATGATATAACACACACATGTTTGTTTTGTTTTTGTTTTTAATTCTTATATAGGAAAACATAAACCTTAAAACTTAGCCTCTGTGCCATGGTCTTCGTCCACTGTGTTGGGGTAGAATATTATTGATTGAGTGTATAATTACGCACACTACTCTATCATGTTTCTCTTCGTCTTGTTTTTTTTTTTCTTTTTTTTTATGAAAAATTTATTTTAACTCCATTATTTTCTTTAACAAATTTATTTTTATTATTCGTTACTACTCTTGTAATATATCTATCTACTTCTTTCCTTTCCTCACTATGCTATTTTTCCATGTCGGAGCCTTTGGGCTTATAGCATCCTACTTTTCAAACTAGGGTTGTAGCTTAGCATGTAATGATAATAATAAGGATGATTGTAAAAATAATAATAATAATAATAATAATAATAATAATAATAATAATAATAATAACTTTTCCTTTGATTTTTTGTAGACTTTGTTACAGTGTGTGGTAAGAACCCAATTTCCTCCAAATTCAAAATATCATAAGTTAAAGTCGTCATTTCCATTCCATAGTCTATAGTTAGAGGGACATTTAGATTTTGCTCTATTTTTTTTTTTTTTTTTTTTTTTTGCTTGAAAAAAAAAATTATTTTCAATAGAATAAGGAGGCTGTGTATCTTTTCTATCTTAAATATACAGTGAAAATGGAGACTCCATTTAACATTATCATTAAATTAACGATTGAAATATCACAAAATCTTTCAAGAATAGATATGCTATGCTACTTCTATTCCGGAGAGCTATTTGCATCCCCTTTCAGAAATACGTTGCGTTGAATGAGAATTGACGTGAGCCCAGTTCTGGTTCACTTTTATATAAAATATTTGATTACCGTTATCCGATCGCTCTTGGTTTGCAAATCATACGCTATGTAATTGGAATGCATTCTTATAATTCGTAGTGATTCGCAGTGTACATGTGTTAGATATATTATACATTAGGTATACATACATGATACATGTGCTCCCATTCTGCTACCTACACGCTATTACCCATGTGTTGCAGATTAATAACGTACGCCGCGAACAAATAGCAGATCAGCTGGTAATTTGTGAGTATTATGATTTACCTCTAAACTTTTTTAGGGGCTATTTTATTTTCTAATAAATTCATAAATATGCTAAAAACATTCAATTCAAGTTTATAATACTAAAAGAGAATATTTTTACCGAGAATTCATAATTATAATAATAAGCAATATGTCAAGCCAAATTATTGTTCGGAGAACTAATACATTTGCCTGTAGTTATTTAAAGTACGGGGAAGCACTGCTCTCCTTAAAATCTGTTTACATCTCCAAAGAGACAAGACATTTTCAAACCTAAATAATAATTTGACCAAAACTATTAATGGAACTGATCAAAGAGGAAGAAGAGGAGTCGTTAAGTAGCTGATATATCATTTACCATCTCCAAATGTAAAATGAATAATTTTTATCGGTATAACATTTCATCTTGTTACCCTAAGAAGAAAGGTTGGACCCAGTTAACTGTAACCTACACAAATCTTAATCGTTTATAGGCAAAATTCATAGGATAAGCATCAATGTAAAATGAGTAAATATACAGAGATCTTTACAGATGACTACTCCATTTTCTGTGTTTATTGCTCTATTCCCTTCTACACTCCAAATGGAATTTTAAATCCGACCTCTACCTAAGTAAAATATGTATTGATCATTAGAATACCAAATATTGTACATCTGCCCTCAGAAGTAGATGTACATCATCCAAATAGGCCTGAAAAATGCCCCATAAAAGACTTGGTGTCAGTTTTTTTCCTCAGAACAAGCCTTAACATTTAAGTTACTAATTCCTGTGTATTTCGTCTTTCAGGACAAGAAAGACAGAACACGAGATCACCTTAGGATGTATTCTCATTAAATGCAACAAAAATAAGTGACCCATAAGTGCACAACAATTCCTGTTCAAAGGGGCCGCCAAGTCATACTCTGCCAGTTTCCAGAGATAGGCTATTACTGCGTACGATTACTTCTCTTCTCTACTCTACTCTCCGCAGAGGTGTAGCTTAACATTACATTTTGTAATGTCTTTTCTTAAATTAAGTTATAGATTTTTAAATCTCTTAAATCCTGAAGACATTATGCGCTGTTCCTAAAGACTGATCACTGGAAGATTACACACCTTTCCTCCAGAGAGAAACTGAAAAAAAAAAAAAAAAATTTGGGAATTTTCATTTCTTAGTAAGAATTATCACTAATTTTATGATAATAATCCTTTGTTTCAGGAAGATTCTTTTAAAAAATAAACATACGTAATCCATTTATAAAGGGAGGTCATCTTTGCAAGTGTAATTGTATTTACACATTCATAATTTTTCCTTATGCTCTAGTGACCTAAGCCAATCTCACTTTTACTGCATATTATTCTAGTTAATAAAAATTTCACTTTTGACTAAGGAAAAATAAGAAAGATAACTATCAAAGAACATATTACAATATATATATATATATATATATATATATATATATATATATATATATATGTATTTATTTATATATATATATATATATATATATATATATATATATATATATATATATATATATATATATATATATATATATATATATATATATATATATGTATATATATATATATATATATATATATATATATATATATATATATATATATATATGTGTGTGTGTGTGTGTATATAAAATATTTCGAAGTAACATCAGTCTGCACCATGTAAAATTTTCAATATACGAGAAATGGAATAATTCGAGTATGTAATTGAAATTTATACCGTATATATGCTTTCAGGGAGAGAAAAAAACACTAAGTTGAAGCTAATAAAAATTTCACTTACTTTCTTTGTTAACCATTTTTTATTGTTATACCTTGAAAATTCCTACTCTAAAGTGG
>NC_090734.1:22019890-22044890 GCF_036898095.1 Palaemon carinicauda | reverse complement strand
ATCAGGAGTATTTTTAGTATATGTCATCTAAACTGGATTTCTATACTCTACACATTGGTGTAAGAAATTTCTCGAAACGGAATTATTTTCAGTACAACTTCTACCTTTTCTAAATTCTGCATCTTCATATCTCAGCTTTTCACCAATCTTTCTCCCTAGTCTCTCTAGAATAAGCATGCTATAAATTTCCATGAAAATTGACATAAGTGTAGGTGTAAGCTTAATACCTGAGTGAGTACAGTTGGATTAGAAACTTTTCAACTCGAGGACCGCACCTACATACTGACGATTTTTTTGGAGAGATTTCCCTGGATTCCAAACGAAAATCGCTTGTATTTATTGAAAGATACGGTTTTTTTCCATGTATCTATTTATCTCAAGATATTGGTTTTATAATCCTGGATTATTCATAGAATATTTAATCACTTAAACATTAAATATCATTCAAAATTACACTGAATGAGTATAGTTTTAATTAAAGGATAGGTATTAACAGAAAGTGAAAGTATTATTTATAATGCAAAAATATCTCTAGTATCACTATAATGTTAGGTATGGTGAGAAAGGAAATTGAACAGATTTCATTCCTTTGTTTCAACTGGATTAATCTTAACTAGGTGAAACTCTTGGTATTTTGTCAGTCAGCTAAGATTGGTTAGGCAGTTGTTTTTGTAGATTACATCAGCTTTAAAGCCTTTCATTTGAAGGGGATAAGGTTCGATACCAGTTTGTGGTAGAGATTTATTTTTATTTGAGCACGGTATTGTGTTGATTTTCATCCTTATTGACTACTCATTATGGGTAATTTGAAATGAATGCTATCAATTGTGTAATCTGGAGGGCTGGAAAGTCGGAAAAACTAGCTGGTGTGAGACTGACGTCTCGCAGGGTAAATCCTGAATTGCAGTTAACAGTTATATTTCGGCTGCTTTTATCTCCTGGTTACATGGTTGGCATTGGCCCGGCCTTCCGTTTTAAGGGGCTTGGGTTAGATCCTAGTATGAGGTAGAAATTTATTTCTATTTGAGAGCAATATTGTGTTGATTTTCATCCATATTGACTCATTAGGGGTAATTAGAATTAAATGGTATAAATTGGGTCACCTGGTGGGCCGGGAAGTAAGGAAAAACTTACTGGTACGATACTGATATCTCGCCATGTAAATCCTGAATTGCAGTTAGTTGTTAGGTTCAGAATTCTTTTAGCCTCTGTTAGCATGGTTGTAAGCAACCTGATCTTTCATTTGAAAGGACTAAGGTTTGATCTGTGTATGAAGTAGAAATTCTTTTCTATTTGAGCATGACATTGTGATGATTTTCCTCCATATTGACTCATTGAGAGTTATTCGAATCAATGGCTATCAATTGTGTCACCTAGTTAGCCGGGAAGTCGGGGAAAACCCGCTGGTGAGAGACTGATATCTCGCCTGGTAAATTGCAGTTAGAAGTAAGGTTCCAACTTCTTTTAGCTTCTAGTGGTATGGTTGGAAGTAACTTAGCCTTTCATTTGAAGAAGAAGTGTTCGATCACTGTGTGAGGTAAAAATTGATTTCTATTTGAGAATAGTATTTGGTTGATCTTCATCCATAAGGACTCATTAGGGGTAATTCGAATCAAATACTATCAATTGTGTCACTTAGTGGACCGGAAAGTCGGGAAACAATTTACTGGCAAGAGACTGATGTCCTTCCAGATAAATCCTGAATTGCAGTTAGCCATTAGGTTCTGATGTTTTAGCCTCTGGTAGCATCGTTAGAAGCGACCTAGCTTTCTAGTTGAAGGAACTAAGGTTTGATCCTATTATATGGTACAAATTTATTTCTATTTGAGCACGAAGTTGGGTAAAACTTGCTGTCATGAAACTGATGTCTCACTAGGTAAATCCTGAATTGAAGTTAGTAGTTAGGCCACTTCTTTTAGCCTCTGGTAGCTTGGTTGTGTGTCGGGCCGAGAGAAGGCTGTGACTCAAGGACAGGATGAAAGCAATTGAGTGAGTTTATTATAGAACACTCTCCTTTATATACAAAAGGTCAATGCGACAGGAAATTTATGTTCAAAACCGACACCATTAACGGTGAGAAAAACAGGCTTGTTTATTCAGGATCTTTTTAGTGTGAGGGAAGAGCGAAGATACAAGATTAATATATACACAAAATGAAATGACGTTACTATGCATGATCGTGTGACACACGGTTGGTATATGGCTCCACCCCCCTAAAAATAACATATTGTACATGTTAAATAGGGCGCCCTGATCTAGCGTGGCGAACTGTAGGCGGGTCATCTGGCAGGAGATAAGTAGGTTTTAGATGATCAATGGAGACCCATTCTTCTTTGCCACGAATGTTTAGTAGGAGTACTTCCGGACTGCATCGGATCACAAGGAAAGGGCCCGTGTAAGGGGGCGTTAGCATTGGCTTGCTAGTGTCGTTGCGCAGGAAGATGTGCATTGCAGAGTGCAAGTCTCTCTGTATGTGATGCTTCGCTGGGGGCTTGTAAGTCTGGCGACATGGAGTAAATTTTCCCACGACGTGATATATACGCTGGAGATCGTCGGAGGAGGTTGTAGAAGGAAAAAATTCAGCAGGGACGACCAACACCATTTCAGCTGCCGAGACATCGAGGGCGTTTTTAGGAGTGGTCCTTAGTCTCAGGAGGACCCAGGGAAGCTGAATAAATCAGTTGGAATCCTTGCATTGGGACATCAAAGCCGATTTGAGGGTGCGATGAAAACGTTCAACCATTTCATTGGCAGTGGGGTTGTAGGCAGTTGTCTGATGTAGGGTGATGCCCAGGAGATTGGCTAATGATGTCCACAATTGAGATGTGAAATTGGTATTCCTATCAGAAGTAATATGCTCGGGGATAACAAATCTTGCCATGCATCCTGAGAGTAAGGCAGATGTACATGAGGCGGACGTTGCAGTTTCCATGGGTAAACAGGTAACGATGTCCTTGTGATAGGGGGCCTACAACGTTAACATGAATGTGTGCGAAACGACGCTGAGGTTGAGGAGAGGTGCCCACTCCTGAATCCATGTGTTGATGTACTTTAGAAGTTTGGCAAGAAGTACAGGCGTGGATCCAATCCTTAGCATCCTTAGAAATGACGTGCCAAATGAACTTCGTCTTCAGCAGCTGTACAGTAGAAGGTCACGAGGGATGTGAAAGGCCGTGAATGAAATCAAACGCCTACCGGCGCATGGGAGCAGGAATCCAAGGTCGCGATCTACCATTAGTGACAACACAGAGGAGGGTGGTGTTGGAGTCTTCGAGGGAGAAGTCTTCCCAACAGAGGGACATGCAGGATGTCCTACATGCTTGATAATCTAGATCCTGTCATTGGGCTTCCGCTAGGGCGTTGTAATCCAATCCAAGTTGAACGGCAGCCAACGTGTTTCTTGACAGGGCATCGGCAACGTGATTCATTTTCCCAGAGACGTATTGAAGGGTGCAATTGTATTCAGCCACGGCGGAGAGATGTCAGCGCTGACGGGTGGACCAGGCGTCAGACTGTCGAGTGAAGGCGCGCACCAGAGGCATGTGGTCTGTGCGAATGACGAAAGGCATACTTTCTAAGAAATAGCGAAAGTGACGGACAGCCAAGTGCAACACCAGCAATTCGCGATCGAAAGTAGAATAACCGGATTTTGCCTTGCACAGTTTTCTGCTGAAGAAGGTCAATGGGCGGGGCGAGCCGTTGACCACCTGCTCGAGTACTGCACCAATAACGACAGCGCTGGCATCGGTGGAGAGAAGGAGAGGGGCATGTGGGATAGGAAAAGTGAGAGCCGCAGCAGTTGATAGGGCCTTCTTTGCATTAAAGAAGATCGCTTCTTGAAGGGCACCCCACTTCAGGTCCTTTGGCTTGCCCTTGAGGGAGGCATAGAGAGGAGCAAGAGAGATGGCAATGGCTGGCAGAAAACGGTGATAATAGTTGATCATGCCAAAGAATTCCTGCAGAGCTTTGACAGTCGAGGGCGCAGGGAATTCCTGAACGGCTGCTACCTTCTCAGGGAGGGGACGGATCCTCCTTCAGGAGTGATGCGGTGCCCTAAGAACGACACTTCATTGGCGCCAAAGGTACACTTGACGGACCGGACTATAAGGCCGTTTTGTTGCAGGAGGTCGAGCACGATGCGCAGGTGACAGAAGTGTTCCTCTTTTGAGGAGTAGAAAACAAGTATGTCGTCCACATAACATACACAGAATGGGAGGTCCCCTAAGATGCCATCCATGAGACGTTGAAACGTGGCCCAAGCATTACGAAGGCCAAAACAGTTGTAATTGAAGGTATATGTACCAAACGGAGTGGTGATGGCGGTCTTGGGGATGTCTTCTGGGTGCATAGGCATCTGATAATACTCCTTCAGGAGGTCGAGCGTAGAGAAAACCTTTGCTTTCTGCAAATAGGAGGTCACATCAGCGATGTTTGGGAGGGGGGGGAGGTGTCCAGCTCTGTTTGCAGGTTCAGGCGCCTGTAATCCCCGCATAGACGGAGGGAGCCCTCTTGCTTCAGAACGATGTGTAAGGGTGACGACATTGGGCTAGAGGCCTTTTGGTAAAGGCCCATTTCCTCAATTTCTGCAAACGTCAGTTTGGCGGCTGCCAATCGTTCCGGTGCCAGACGTCTGAATTTTGCGAAGACTTGGGGTCCCATCGTCTTGATATGGTGATAAATACCGTGCTTGGCAAAAGCTGTGGGTGTTTGGAGAAGTTCTGGACGGAAAACTTCCGGGTACGACGTGAGGAGGTGGGCGTAGGCATCTATAAGTGCGCTGATGTGGAGAGCGAGGTTGGAGGGGCCGGGTTGAAGAGGTGTCGACAAGTACGAGTCTGCGTTGACCAATTGTCAGTGGGTGACATCGACCACAAGGTGGATATGAGAGAGGAAATCCGCACCGAGGATTGGCAATGTGACGTCAGCAACGAGACACTTCCAATGAAATTTACCATTTCCGAATGATAATGTGAGGTTCTCGTAACTGTAGGTAGGTATCACAGATCCGTTGGCAGCTACCAAGGGGATGTCGGCAGACGTAGACAGACTACGTCGTGTCCTGAAGAGTTCCCTTGACAAAAGAGAACGACAAGCACCCGTGTCTACCAAAAATCGCACGCCTGTTCCTGCATCATGTAAAAATAAAAGATTAGAAACACAGGAGGCCACTGCCACGAGCAATGGCCTACTTACATGTTTTTTGGCCATTGACAATCCTTGGAACATTTCTTCGTGGTTGCCCTGAATCTGAAGTGGTAGTAGCAAAACTGTGGCGGATGGGAGGGAGTGGGTGGCTGTAGAAGTCGTTGGTTGGGGCGTGAGCGAGTGGTGGGTGTTGGGTGTCTATCGCCGTTTTGGCACGTCACGGGGTAGGCATGTATGTCCTACGGCATTCACGTCAGCTTCGGTTGACGTTGAATAGGCGTCCTCTTCATCAGGGGTGGAGGCATTGATGAAGGTCTTGAAGTGGCTATCCATAAGGGCATCGTCTTTGGTCATCGAGTCCTTTATGGGTAAACTATCGACATTGGGTATGGCAGCGCATACAGGTCCGGGTAAGCGGCGTATCCAAAGGGCACGAAGTAGGGTCACCTCACGAGGAGAGCTGTCTATGGCAGGTTGCAGGCGAGCGATACTGGTCATTTCCCTGAGGGCGAGTCAAGCCCTTTGGTCCCCCAACGGTTGTTGCGAGAGCTGAAAAAGCTTTACTATAGTGGCGGCTGGCGACAGCAAGTACTGCTGCAGAAGGTATATTTTGAGGATGTCATAGGCTATTGGGGTGTCTCTTTGTTCATAGAGCCAGTCGGTTATTTCCGGGAAGGTGTCCTTGGGTATCTGATTTGGTGGTCGAGCGATTCACGCCCTTGATGCAAAACTCGACTTCTGCGCGCTGAAACTAAGCAAACGCCTCTCCGCTGGTGAATGATAAAAGTTTCAATGGGGGAGCCACAGCAATAACTTCCGTAGAGTCCGCCATAGTACCAACAACGGAGGGGGGAGGGTGGATGGTAGACGGGAGGAACGAGTCGACTTCCGGGGTCACCAATATGACAGGCTGAGAGAAGGTTGTGCCTCAAAGATAGGATGATAGGATGAAAGCAACTGAGTGAGTTTATATACAAAAGCTCAATGCAACAGGAAATTTCATGTTCAAAACCATCACCGTTAACAGTGAGAAAAACCGGCATGTTTATTCAGGTTCTTTTTAGTGCGATGGAGTGAGGATACAAGCATAATATATACACAAAATTAAATGTCGTTACTATTCAAGATCGTGTGACACACGGCTGGTACAGTTGGAAACACCATGGCCTTTCATTTGAAGGGGCTAGGGTTCGAGCCAAGTTTGTGGAAGAAATCTTTTTCTCTTTCAGAACGATATTGTGTTGATTTTCATCCATATTGACTCAATATGGGTAATTCAAATTAGATTCTATCAATTGTGTCACCTGCTGGGCCATCGATTAGGGGAAAAATCGCTGGTAAGAGACTGATGTCATGCTTTGTAAATCCTGAATTACAGTTATAAGTTAGGTTCCAACTTCTTTTAGCCTCAGTTTGAATGGCTGGAAGTAACCTTGACTTTCATTTGAAGGGGCTATGGCTCGATCGGAGCTAGGACAATTTGCCGTAAACAAATTTGCCGTAGGTCGAATGATTGTAAGATTTTTCGCCGTAAGAAAACTTGCCGTACGGATATTTTGCCGCAAGGACATTTCGCCGTAAAATGTATATTTTAGTTTTTAGCTTATTTCTTTTAAAGATCAATGTAACTATATTCATATAGTTATCTTCAAGTATATTTATCACTTTTCATTGATTTTCATGTATTCATTTAATTATAATTATATATAAAAAAGGATAAAAAAAATGAAGACCACACACTTTATTTAAAAAGTTTTCTAAAAAAAAAAGACTCAAAGATAAAAATCATGTATGTTCATAGCAATTGCTCGTAAATAATGTTGTTTTGCATTTTGATCATAACCTCTGACAATGCTTAGTATGCGCTTATAAACATTTTTGTATTGTTTCTTGACTGCTGTTTCACCTCTTTTTAGTCTTATTCGGAAGGAGACCGTAAACTCGAGGGATGCATGCATGTCTTACGTTGACATGTAGAGTATATAACTGATAGAAGATTTCAGGACATTCCTTAAATGTTCCATCGCATGCCCAATTTATGTCTTTCTAGATCGTGTAACCCTGCAATCGTACCAAAGATCAACATTCTGTTTTCATCTTTCATTCCACTATCATAAAGTAAAAATCTTTCTCCGTTCTGTAAACATACAAATTCTTCGGGAATTACATAACCTATTCTTGTTCTTGGAATAGGAGGGGCCTTTTCTTCTTTTTGTCTCCATCTTATGTTTCTTAACAAATTTGAAGTTGATGGCATAGGAGAGCGTCCTGCATTTTCAAATTCCTCGCATGCAGCACCAATCAATGATCTTGAAGCTACCTGGGATTTCAGTGCATTTTCTTTCATATGTGCAATTGCTTTTTGCATTTTATGTTTGCCTGGGTTCGCTGGATGGGTATGCTCACTTAACAGTTTTACAGATTGAAATCTCTTCAATATCCCGTCTTGTATGTAATCTTGCTTTGCAGTTTTTTTTCAACACTTCCAATAAACCTTGCCTCCATATTCTCTTTCTTGCCTGTAAATGAAGCTGGAATCATCTACGAGCTTATCACAACCTCTGGTGCTTTTGATAGTGTACGGCATCGTAGGGGTTTAAGTTTCAACCGATAAAAGTAGATAATACAAAGGTTAAAGATAAAAAATAAAAAATAAAAATATGGTAAACTACCGAATTTGTAATGACCTCATTTAAACATTTAACGACGGGTGTCAAAATTTATAACGACCCTTCTCTCTCTCTCTCTCTCTCTCTCTCTCTCTCTCTCTCTCTCTCTCTCTCTCTCTCTCTCTCTCTCTCTCTCATTCTTTTTTTTTTCAATCTATACATGACAAAGCATATACATTTTACAGCGAAATGTCCTTGCAGCAAAATATCCGTACGGCAATTTTTCTTACGGCAAAATGTCTTACAATCAATTGTCCTACGGCAAATTTGTTTACGGCAAATTGTCCGGTCTCCGGTTCGATCACATTATGAGGTAGAATTTCTTTTGTTTCTTTTTTTTTCGAGCACAGTATTGTGTTGATTTTCATTAATATTGACTCACTACGGGTAATTTTAGTTAAATGCTATCAATTGTATCATTTCGTGGGGAGGGAATTCGGGGAAAACTCATTGGTAAGAGACTGATATCTCGCCAGGTAAATCCTCAATTGCAGTTAACTGTTAGGTTGATACTTCTTTTAGCCTCTGGTGGCATGGTTGGAAGCGACCTGGCCTTTCATTTGAAGAAGCTAGGGTTCGATCCCGTTATCAGGTAGGAAATTATTTCTATTTGAGCATGATATTGTGCTGATCTTCATCCATATTGACTCATTAGAGTTAATTCGAAATAAATGCTATCAATTGTGTCACCTGGGGGGGCCGGGAAGTCCAGGAAAACTCGCTGACATCTCGTCATGTAATTCCTGAATAGCATTTAACAGTTAGATTCCAACTTCTTATAGTATCTGTTGGCATAGTTGAAAGGGACCTGGCCTTTCATTTGAATGGGTTAAGGTTTGATCCCAGTATGAGGTGGAAATTTATTTCTATTTGAGCACGATATTGTGTTGAGTTTTATCCATATTGACTCATTAAGGGTAATTCGAATTAAAGGCTATCCATAATATCACCTAGTGTGCTGGAAAGTCTTGGAAAACACGCTGGTAAGAGACTGATGTTTCCCTAGATAAATCCTGAATTGCAGTTAGCAGTTACATTCCGACTTCTTTTAGCGTTAGGTGGCATGGTTGGATGCGACCTAGTCTTTTATTTCAAGGAGTTAGGATTGAATCATGGCATTAAGTAGATATTTATTCCTCTTTGAGCATGCTATTGTGTTGATATTCTTTCATATTGACTCATTAGGTGTAATTCGAATTAAATGCCATCAATTTTGTCACCTGGTGGGCCAGGAAATTCGGGAAAACTCGTTGGTAAGAGAATGATATCTCGCCAGGCAAGTGCTGAATTGTAATTAGCAGTTAGATTCCGACTTCTTTCAGCCTCTGGTGGCATGTTTGGAAGCCACCTGGCCTTTCATATAAAGTGGCTATGGTTTGATACCAGTTTGTCGTGGAAATTTATTTTTATTTGAGCATGATATTACGTTAATTTTCATCCATATTGACTCATTAGGGGGTAATTCAGATTAAAAGCTATCAATAGCGTTACCTGGTGGACCGGAAAGTTGGAGAAAACTTGCTGGTAAGCGATTGATATCTCGTGAGGTAAATCCAGTAGAGCAGTTACCAATTAGGTTCTAACTTCTTTTACCCTCTGGTGGCATGGTTGGAGACACCTGGCCTTACCTTTTAGGGAGCTAGGATTCGATCCAAGAATGAGGTAGAAATTTATTTCTATTTGAGCAAGAATTTATGTTGGTTTTAATCCATATCCGAATTGAATTCTGTCAATTGTGTCACCTTGTGGCCCATGAAGTTAGGGAAAAGTTGCTGGTAAGAGTCTTAGTCTCGCCAAGTAATTCCTGAATTGCAGTTACCTGTTAGATTCCGACTTTTTCATCCTCTGGTGGAATGGTTGGAAGCGACCTGGCTTTTCATTTAAAGAGGCTGAGTTTTGATCCAAGTTTGTGGTAGAAATTTGTTTCTATTTCAGCACCATATTGTGTTGATTTTCATCCATATACCCTCAATATTGGTAATTCACTGGTAAAGGACTGATGGTACTCCAGGCATATCCTAAATTGCAGTTAGCAGTTAGGTTCCGACTTTTTTTTAGCCTCTCGTAGCATATCTGGAAAAGACCTGACCTTTCATTTCTAGGGGTAAGGTTCGACCTTAGTATGAGGTAGAAATTTATTTATATTTGAGCACGATATTGTGTGGACTTTTATTCATATTATTTCATTAAGGGTGAATTGAATTAAATGCTATAAATTTTGTCTCCTGGTGGGCAGGGCAGTCGAGGAAAACTTCAAGGTAAGAGACTGATGTCTCACCTGGTAACTCCTTGATTACAGTTAGCAATAATGTTCTGACATCTTTTAGCCTCTGGTGGCAATGTTGGAAACGACATGACCTTTCATTTAAAGAGGCTGGGGTTTGATCCCGGTTTGAGGTAGAAATTAGTTTCTATTTGAGCACTGTATTGTGTTGATTTCCATCAATATCGACTCATTAGAGGTAATTCAAATTAAATGTTATCAATTGTTAAGAGACTGATGGTAAATCCTGAAGTGCAATTAGCAGTTAGGTACTGACTTCTTTTAGCCTCTGCAGGCATGGTTGAAATGGACCTGGCCTTTCATTTGAAAGGGCTACGGTTCCATGCTAGTATGAAGGAGAAACTTATTTCCATTTGAGCACGAATTTTTTTTTATTTTCATCCTTATTGACTTATTAGGGGTAATTCAAATAAAATGCTATCAATTGTGTCGCCTGATGGGCCCGCATGTCTTTGAAACTTCGTTGGTAAGAGACTGATTCCTCTCCAGGTAAATCCTGAATTACAGTTAGCAGTAAGGTTCCGACTTCTTTTAGCCTCTATTGGCTTGGTTGGAAGTGACCTGGCCTTTCATTTGAAGGAGCTAGGGTTTGATCCCAGTAAGAGGTATAAATTTATTTCTATATGATCATGATATTTTATTGATCTTCATCCATATTGACTCATTAGTCTTAACTGAAATTAGATAATATCAATTGTGTCACATTCTGGGCCATTAATTCGGGGAAAACATGCTGGTAATAGAATGATGTCTCGCTATGTAAATCCTAAATTGAAGTTAGCAGTTAGGTTCCGACTTCTTTCAGCCTCTGCTGGTATGGTTGAAACCACCAGGTCTTTCATAGGAAGGGGCTAGGGTTCGATCCCATTATTGGGTAGAATTTTTGTTTCTCTCGGAGCTTGATATTGTGTTGATTTACACTAATATTGACTCATTATGGGTAATATGAATTAGTTGCTATCAATGGTGTCTCCTTGTGGGTCATGAAGTCAGGGAAAACTCGTTGGTAAGAGACTGATGTCTCACCAGGTGAAACCTGAATTACAGCTATCAATTAGCTTCCGACTTGTTTTAGCCTTGTGTGGTAAGGCTGGAAGCGACTGGGCTTTTCATTTTAAGTTCTAGGGTTCGATCCCTGTATGGGGTAGAAATATATTTCTATTCCAGCATGATATTTTGTTGACCTTTACCCATATTGACTCATTAGGGGTAATATGAATTAAATGCTATCAATTGTGCCACCTAGTAGGCCGGGAAGTCGGGTAAAACTCGCTGATAAGAGACTGATGTCCTATCAGGTAAATCCTGAATTGATCTTAGCAGTTACATTACAACTTTCAGCCTCTGGTGGCATGGTTTGAAGTGACCTGGTCATTCATATGAAGGAGATAGAGTTCGATCCTAGTATGAGGTAGAAATTTATTTCTATTTGAGCACGATATTGTGTTCATTTTCATCCATATTGACTCATTAGGGTAATTCGAATTAAATGCTATCAATCGTTTCATCTGCTGGGCCATGAAGTCGGGGAAAACTCGTTGGTACTAGATTGATGTCTCGCTAGGTAAATCCTGAATAGCAGCTAGCAGTTAGGTTCCGACTTCTCTTACTTGACCTTTCTTTTAAATGAGGTAGGATTCGATCCCAGCTTGAGGTAGAAATATATTTCTCTTTAAGAACAATTTGTGTTGACTTTCATCCATATTGACTAATCATGGGTAATACAAATTAAATACTATCAATTGTGTCACCTGGTGGGCCATGAAGTTTGGAAAAACTTGCTATTAAGAGACTGATGTCTCTCTAGGTAGATCCTGAATTGCAGTTAGCAGGTAGGTTCCGAATTCTTTTAGCGTATATTGGAATGGTTGGAAGTGACCTGGCCTTTCATTTAAAGGAGCATAGGTTGATCTCTGTAAAATGTAGATATTTATATCTATTTGAGCACAATATTGTGTTGATATTTATTCATATTGACTCATTTGGTGTAATTCGAATTAAATGCTATCAATTTTGTCACCTCATGGACCAGGAAGTCGGGGATAACTCGCTAATAAGAGACTAATGGCTCGCGAGGTAAATCGTGAATTCCAGTTATCAGTCAGGTTCCAACTTCTTATAGCTTTTGGTGGCATGGTTGGAAACGACCTTGACTTTCATTTGAATGAGCAAAGATTTGATCCTAGTATGAGGTAGAAATTTATTTCTATTTGAGCACGATATTGTGTTGATTTTCATCCAAATTGTCTCATCCGGCATAATTCAAATTAAATGTTATCAATTATTTCACAAGGTGGGCCTTGAAGCAGGATAAACTTGTTATTAAGAGACTGATGAATCACCAGGTAAATCCTGAACTGCAGAAAGCAGTTAGTTTCCGACTTCTTCCAGCCTCTGGTGGCATGGTTGGAAGCAACTTTGCCTTTCATTTGAAGGAGATACAGTTCGATCCCATTAATAGGTAGAAATTTATTTCTATTTGATCACGATCTTCCGTTGATTTTCATCCATATTGACCTATTAGGGGTAATTAGAAATAAATGCCATTAATTTTGTTACTTTGTGGGCCAGTATGTCGGTAACAACTAACTGGTAAGAGATTTATATCACGCTAAGTAAATTCTGAATTGCAGTTTGCAGTTAGGTCCTGACTTCTTTTAGCCTCTGGTGGCATCGTTAGAAGCAACCTGGCCTTCCATTTGATGGGGCTAGGGTTCGATCCTAATTTTTGGTATATATTATTTTCTATTTGAGCAGAATACTTTGTTGATTTTCATCCATAATGCTCATTAGTGATAACTCTGATTAATGCTATCAATTGTGTCACCTTGTAGACAAGGAAGTTGGGAGAAATTCGCTAGTAAGAGACTGATGTCCTGCCAAGTAAATCTCGAATTGTAGATAGCAATTAGGTTCCAACTTCTTTTAGCCTCTTGTGCGAGGGTTGGAAGTGACCTGGCCTTTCATTTAAAGCAGCTAGGAATTGATCCCAGTTTGTGGTAGAAATTTATTTCAATTTAGAACGATCATGTATTGATTTACATCCAAATCGACTCATTAAGGGTAATTTGAATTAGATGCTATCAATTGTGCCACTTTAAGGAAAAGGAAAATGGGGAAAACTAACTAGTAAGAAATATATGTCTCGCCAGGTAAATTCTAAATTGCAGTTAGCAGTTAGGTTCCGACTTTTTTTAGCGTCTGGTAGCATGGTTTGAAACGACCTGGGTTTCCATTTGAAGGAGCAAGGGTCCGATCCTAGTATGAATTAGAAATTTATTTCCATTTTGATACGATATTATGTTGATTTTCATTAATATTTAATTATCAGGGGTAATTTGAATTAAATGTTATCAATGGTATCACTTTGTGGACCGGGAAGTCTCGGAAACTTCGCAGATAAGCGACTGTTGTCTTGCCAAGTAAATCCTGAATTGCAGGTGGTAGTTAGATACCGACTTCTTTTAGCTTCTGGTGGCATGCCTGAAAGCGACCTGGCCTCTTATTTGAAGGGGAAAAGGCTCGATTCCAGTAGGATGTAGATATATTTTTTTTTAATATTTGAACACGATACTGTGTTGATTTTCATCCATAATGACTCATTATGGGTAATTCCAATTAAATGCTATTAATTGTGTCACCTTGTGGGCGGGGAAGTCGGGGAAAACTTTTTGGTAAGAGACTGATGTCTCGCCAGGTAAATCATGAATTGCAGTTAGCAGTTAGGTTCCATCTTCTTTTAGCCTCTAATAGTATGGTTGAAAGCAACCTGGCCTTTCATTCAAAGGAACTAAGGTTCGATCCTAGTATGAGGTAGGAATTTATTCCTATTTCAGCACGATATTGTACTGATTTTCAACCAAATATACTCATTAGGGGTAATTCAAATTAAATGCTATGAACTGTGTCACCTGGTGGTCCAGGAAGTCCGGGATAACCTCGCTGGTAAGAGATTGATGTCTCACTAGGTAAATCCTGAATTGCAGTTAGCAGTTAGGTTCCAACTTTTTTCAGCCTGTAGTGGCATGATTGAAAGCAACCTGGGCTTTCATTAAAGGGAGCTAAGGTTCGATCCCAGTATGAGGAAGAAATTTTTTTCTATTTGAAGACGATATCCTGTTGATTTTCATCTATATTGACTCAATAGGGGTAATTCGAATTGAATGCAACAATTGTGTTGCATGGTGGTCCATGAAGTGAGTCGAAAACTTGCTGGTAAGAAAATAATGTCTCGCCAGGTAAATCGTGAATTGCAGTTAGCAGTTATGTTCTGACTTCTTTTAGCCTCTTGTGACATGATTGGAAGCAGCCTGGCCTCTCATTGGATGGGGCTAGGTTCGATATCAATTTGTGGTACTAATTTATTTCATCCACACTGACTTGTTAGTGGTAACTAAAATTAATGCTATCAATTGTGTCTCCTATTGAGCCAAGGAGTCCGGGAAACCTCACTGGTAAGAGACTGATGCCTCGGAAGGTAAATCCTGAATTACAGTTAGCAGTTTGGATCCGATTTCTTTTAGCCTCTGGTGGCATGATTGGAAGCAAACTGGCCTTTCATTTGAAGGATCCTAATTTAAGGAAGATATTTGTTTCTATTTGAGCTTAATGTTGTGTTGATTTCCATTCATATTGACTCATTATGAGTAATTCGAATTAAATGCTATCAATTATGTCACCTGCTGGACCATGAATTCGGGGAAGACTCGTCGGTAAGATACTTACGACTTGCCAGGTAAATCCTGAATTGCTATTAGCAGTTAGGCTCCGACTTCTTTTGGCCTCTGGTGCCATTGTTTTAAGTAATTTGGCCTCTCATTTGAAGGAGCTAGGGTTTGATCCCAGTAAGAGGTAGAAATTTATTTCTATATGAGCATGATATTTTATTGATCTTCATCCATATTGACTCATTAGTCTTAACTGAAATTAGATAATATCAATTGTGTCACATTCTGGGCCCTTAATTCGGGGAAAACATGTTGGTAATAGAATGATGTCTCGCCATGTAAATCCTGAATTGCAGTTAGCAGTTAGGTTCCGTCTTCTTTCAGCCTTTGCTGGTATGGTTGAAAACCACCAGGTCTTTCATAGGAAGGGGCTAGGGTTCGATCCCATTATTGGGTAGAATTTTTGTTTCTCTCGGAGCTTGATATTGTGTTGATTTACACTAATATTGACTCATTATGGGTAATATGAATTAGTTGCTATCAATGGTGTCTCCTTGTGGGTCATGAAGTCAGGGAAAACTCGTTGGTAAGAGACTGATGTCTCACCAGGTGAAACCTGAATTACAGTTATCAATTAGCTTCCGACTTGTTTTAGCCTTGTGTGGTAAGGCTGGAAGCGACTGGGCTTCTCATTTTAAGTTCTAGGGTTCGATCCCAGTATGGGGTAGAAATATATTTCTATTCCAGCATGATATTTTGTTGACCTTCACCCATATTGACTCATTAGGGATAATATGTATTAAATGCTATCATTTGTGCCACCTAGTAGGCCGGGAAGTCGGGAAAAACTCGCTGATAAGAGACTGATGTCCTATCAGGTAAATCCTGAATTGCACTTAGCAGTTACATTATAACTTTTAGCCTCTGGTGGCATGGTTTGGAGTGACCTGGTCATTCATTTGAAGAAGATAGAGTTCGATCCTAGTATGAGGTAGAAATTTATTTCTATTTGAGCACGATATTGTGTTGATTTTCATCCATATTGACTCATTAGGGTAATTTGAATTAAATGCTATTAATTGTTTCATCTGCTGGGCCATGAAGTCGGGGAAAACTCGTTGGTAAGAGATTGATGTCTCGCTAGGTATATCCTGAATAACAGTTAGCAGTTAGGTTCCGACTTCTCTTACTTGACCTTTCTTTTAAATGAGGTAGGATTCGATCCCAGCTTGAGGTAGAAATATATTTCTCTTTAAGAACAATTTGTGTTGACTTTCATCCATATTGACTAATCATGGGTAATACAAATTAAATGCTATCAATTGTGTTACCTGGTGGGCCATGAAGTTTGGAAAAACTTGCTATTAAGAGACTGATGTCTCTCTAGGTAGATCCTGAATTGCAGTTAGCAGGTAGGTTCCGAATTCTTTTAGCGTATATTGGAATGGTTGGAAGTGACCTGGCCTTTCATTTAAAGGAGCATAGGTTGATCTCTGTAAAATGTAGATATTTATATCTATTTGAGCACAATATTGTGTTGATATTTATTCATATTGACTCATTTGGTGTAATTCGAATTAAATGCTATCAATTTTGTCACCTCATGGACCAGGAAGTCGGGGATAACTCGCTAATAAGAGACTAATGGCTCGCGAGGTAAATCGTGAATTCCAGTTATCAGTCAGGTTCCAACTTCTTATAGCTTTTGGTGGCATGGTTGGAAACGACCTTGACTTTCATTTGAATGAGCAAAGATTTGATCCTAGTATGAGGTAGAAATTTATTTCTATTTGAGCACGATATTGTGTTGATTTTCATCCACATTGTCTCATCCGGCATAATTCAAATTAAATGTTATCAATTATTTCACAAGGTGGGCCTTGAAGCAGGATAAACTTGTTATTAAGAGACTGATGAATCACCAGGTAAATCCTGAACTGCAGAAAGCAGTTAGTTTCCGACTTCTTCCAGCCTCTGGTGGCATGGTTGGAAGCAACTTTGCCTTTCATTTGAAGGAGATACAGTTCGATCCCATTAATAGGTAGAAATTTATTTCTATTTGATCACGATCTTCCGTTGATTTTCATCCATATTGACCTATTAGGGGTAATTAGAAATAAATGCCATTAATTTTCTTACCTTGTGGGCCAGTATGTCGGTAACAACTAACTGGTAAGAGATTTATATCACGCTAAGTAAATTCTGAATTGCAGTTTGCAGTTAGGTCCTGACTTCTTTTAGCCTCTGGTGGCATCGTTAGAAGCAACCTGGCCTTCCATTTGATGGGGCTAGGGTTCGATCCTAATTTTTGGTATATATTATTTTCTATTTGAGCACAATATTGTGTTGATTTTCATCCATAATGCTCATTAGTGGTAACTCTGATTAATGCTATCAATTGTGTCACCTTGTAGACAAGGAAGTTGGGAGAAATTCGCTAGTAAGAGACTGATGTCCTGCCAAGTAAATCTCGAATTGTAGTTAACAATTAGGTTCCAATTTCTTTTAGCCTCTTGTGCAAGGGTTGGAAGTGTCCTGGCCTTTCATTTAAAGCAGCTAGGAATTGATCCCAGTTTGTGGTAGAAATTTATTTCAATTTAGAACGATAATGTATTGATTTACATCCAAATCGCCTCATTAAGGGTAATTAGATGCTATCAATTGTGCCACTTTAAGGAAAAGGAAAATGGGGGAAACTCACTAGTAAGAAATATATGTCTCGTCAGGTAAATTCTAAATTGCAGTTAGCAGTTAGGTTCCGACTTTTTTTAGCGTCTGGTAGCATGGTTTGAAACGACCTGGGTTTCCATTTGAAGGAGCAAGGGTCCGATCCTAGTATGAATTAGAAATTTATTTCCATTTTGATACGATATTATGTTGATTTTCATTAATATTTAATTATCAGGGGTAATTTGAATTAAATGTTATCAATGGTATCACCTTGTGGACCGGGAAGTCTCGGAAACTTCGCAGATAAGCGACTGTTGTCTTGCCAAGTAAATCCTGAATTGCAGGTGGTAGTTAGATACCGACTTCTTTTAGCTTCTGGTGGCATGCCTGAAAGCGACCTGGCCTCTCATTTGAAGGGGATAAGGCTCGATCCCAGTAGGATGTAGATATTTTTTTTTTTTAATATTTGAACACGATACTGTGTTGATTTTCATCCATAATGACTCATTATGGGTAATTCCAATTAAATGCTATTAATTGTGTCACCTTGTGGGCGGGGAAGTCGGGGAAAACTTTTTGGTAAGAGACTGATGTCTCGCCAGGTAAATCATGAATTGCAGTTAGCAGTTAGGTTCCATCTTCTGTTAGCCTCTAATAGTATGGTTGAAAGCAACCTGGCCTTTCATTCAAAGGAACTAAGGTTCGATCCTAGTATGAGGTAGGAATTTATTCCTATTTCAGCACGATATTGTACTGATTTTCAACCAAATTTACTCCTTAGGGGTAATTCAAATTAAATGCTATGAACTGTGTCACCTGGTGGTCCAGGAAGTCCGGGATAACCTCGCTGGTAAGAGATTGATGTCTCACTAGGTAAATCCTGAATTGCAGTTAGCAGTTAGGTTCCAACTTTTTTCAGCCTGTAGTGGCATGATTGAAAGCAACCTGGGCTTTCATTAAAGGGAGCTAAGGTTCGATCCCAGTATGAGGTAGGAATTTATTCCTATTTCAGCACGATATTGTACTGATTTTCAACCAAATTTACTCCTTAGGGGTAATTCAAATTAAATGCTATGAACTGTGTCACCTGGTGGTCCAGGAAGTCCGGGATAACCTCGCTGGTAAGAGATTGATGTCTCACTAGGTAAATCCTGAATTGCAGTTAGCAGTTAGGTTCCAACTTTTTTCAGCCTGTAGTGGCATGATTGAAAGCAACCTGGGTTTTCATTAAAGGGAGCTAAGGTTCGATCCCAGTATGAGGAAGAAATTTTTTTCTATTTGAAGACGATATCTTGTTGATTTTCATCTATATTGACTCAATAGAGGTAATTCGAATTGAATGCAACAATTGTGTTGCATGGTGGTCCATGAAGTGAGTCGAAAACTTGCTGGTAAGAAAATAATGTCTCGCTAGGTAAATCGTGAATTGCAGTTAGCAGTTATGTTCTGACTTCTTTTAGCCTCTTGTGACATGATTGGAAGCAGCCTGGCCTCTCATTGGATGGGGCTAGGTTCGATCTCAATTTGTGGTACTAATTTATTTCATCCACACTGACTTATTAGTGGTAACTAAAATTAATGCTATCAATTGTGTCCCCTATTGAGCCAATGAGTCCGGGAAACCTCACTGGTAAGAGACTGATGCCTCGGAAGGTAAATCCTGAATTTCAGTTAGCAGTTTGGATCCGATTTCTTTTAGCCTCTGGTGGCATGATTGGAAGCAAACTGGCCTTTCTTTTGAAGGATCCTAATTTAAGGAAAATATTTGTTTCTATTTGAGCTCAATGTTGTGTTGATTTCCATTCACATTGACTCATTATGAGTAATTCGAATTAAATGCTATCAATTATGTCACCTGCTGGACCATGAATTCGGGGAAGACTCGTCGGTAAGATACTTACGACTCGCCAGGTAAATCCTGAATTGCAATTAGCAGTTAGGCTCCGAATTCTTTTAGCCTCTGGTGCCATTGTTTTAAGTAATTTGGCTTCTCATTTGAAATAAATAGGTCTCGATCCCAGTATGAGGTAGATATATATTTCCATTTGAGCCTAACATGTTGTTGATTTTCATCCATATTGACTTATTAGGGGTAATACGAATATAATGCTATCAATTGTGTTATCTGGTGAACCGGGAAGTCGGAAAAAAACTCGCTGGTAAGAGACTGATATCCTGCAAGGTAAATCCTCAATTGAAGTTATCAGTTTCGTTCCGACTTCTTTTAGCCTCTGGTAACATGGTTGAAGCGACCACACCTTTCATTTGAAGGAGCAGTTCTTCTATCCTAGTATGAGGTAGAAATTTATTTCTATTCAAGCACAGTATTATGTTAATTTTTATCCTTATTGACCCATTAAAGGTAATTTGAATTAAATGCTATTAATTGTGTCTCCTCGTGGAGTGGGAAGTCAAGGAAAACTTGCTGGTAAGAGACTTATGTGTCGCCAGGTAAATTCTGAATTGCAGTTAGCAGCTAGATTTCGACTTCTTTAAGAACTCAGGTGGCATAGTTGGAAGTGACGTGGCCTTTCATTTGAAGGGGCCAGGATTCGTTTCCAGAACGGGGTAAAAATTTATTTCTATTTCAATACGATATTTTGTTGATTTCCATCCATAATGTCTTATTAGGCATAATTAGAATTAAATTCTATCAATTGCTTCATTTGATGGGCCGGGAAGTCAGGGAAAAATTGCTGGTAATACTGATTTATTGCCAGGTAAATCCTGAATTACAGTAAGCAGTTAGGTTCCGACTTCTTTTTGCTTCTAGTGGCATAGTTGGAAGCGAATTACGGACTATTCTTCGAAAACAATTATTCGAAAACAGTTGTTCGATATTAATTCTTCTAAAACTAATTGTTCGACACAACAGTTGTTCGAATTAACAATTGTTCGAAAAAGATAGCTATAGAAATTGTTTGATTGTTCAAAGAAAATAGCTAGAAACAGTGGTTCATAGATATTTATTTCATAAACACTTACTTGGTTTATGTTATGAAGTACAAAAAAAAATTAGTATTAATGGACATATAAATAAAAAGAGACAATAAAAAGAACATGAATTTATTTCCGGCTAATACAAGATAAAATAAGTTTGATTAAATGACATTTTAAGAACAAAATATCTGCAAGTGTACAAAGAGAAATGATATGAAATTGTTCGTAACTAATCAATCATATTCTGATACTCAAAGAATTTATCAGTAAGCGATTTCAAGTGTTCTGCAAACTTCTGACATTTCTTTTTCCCTCTGTTACAACCGATCCCACCTAATAACTTTTCAATATTAATTTCAGTCAGAGCTTGTTCTTTTCTTAGTGCAGCTAAAAATTTCCAGATAGTTGGATGTCAACTAGAGACCTGATGAATAAATGCATTGTGCCATACTTCAATTGTGTTATTTGTCATGGGCAAATCTTCTTGTACCCTTTCAAAACAGGACCCCATTTCAATATCAAATTTAGGCGAACGACGTGTATTCCTACGGCCAGGCGCCTAATCTAGGTATCTCCATAGTAGTCCACTATAAGTAAAGCTTCGACTGAATATATATTTTCATCCATTAGTGGGTTGAAAGTTTCGACTACTCTATCAGCAGGAACGAAGGCAATGACTAGTAGCATGCGAATGTTTAACGAAAACTCAGCATCAGTGTTATATCTTTTCTGGAGACCGAATTCACACACTTTTCTAAAAACACACTGACACAAATAAAAAAAACACCCGTAATGATTACTAGATGGGAATTCTTCCTTAACTGCCTTTATTATAGCGGGCTCAAAATCTGTGTTTACAGACTGAACATCTAAAGTCGGTGATATTGTTTTAACAGTTCTAAGGAATTTTCTATATGTTTGTTGATTCTTATTCAATAATAAGGCATAAACCAAAGGCATAACATAGCTGTTTTTCCTTCCATAAATAGTATAAAGTTACTCGAAAATAACTGGCAGAGTTTTAAAGGTACTATCCATAAAATAATTCTTGTATGAAGCAAGAACACCGAGATTTTTTTGGATTGAAAATACCAGCATTCTGTCTTCTACTTCTCCGGAATTGAATATCAAGAAAGATTCGCCCTTGCTTGTTCTCGTATCTTGTTCAGGTAATATTAAGTCTTTGCGATGGCTAACAGTTGATCTACAGTGGTCTTCCTACCTCACTCGATTGATTGTTCGCTTTATGCTTCTAGTTTGCGGTAGAGCGACTGCAACATAACCACTTAATTCTGCAGATGCGTTAGGCATGATATAATGAGGAGAATCTCACGTTACTCTTGCGTCAGTCTTCACTTTATCTATAAACTGCCAATTAAAGTGAGAATTGAATTTAAAATATGTACAATAACCCACCAAGTTATCAGAACCGGGCGTCCAAAATACTTAAGAGAATTGCTATATATTGCGCAGCCAACAAATTGTGTCGACACTAGAATAGTTACAGATGGCTTCAAACTATTGGAACCTAGATATATGTCTACTGTAGGCTCTAGAGTCTTTAAATATGCGGCCCCTAGACTATACAATAAGCTCCCATGAAACCTGGCTTTTTATTTTAATGAGTAAGGGTTCGATCCTACTATGAGGTAGAAATTTATTTCTATTTAAGCACGATATTGTGCTGATTTTTTTTTTCTATATTGACTCATTAGGGGTAATACAAAATAGATGCTATCAATTGGGTCACCTGGTGGGCCATGAAGTCGGGAAAGCTCACTGGTAAGAGATAAATGTCTCACCTGGTAAATCCTTAAGAGCAGTTAGCAGTTAGGTTTTGACCGCTTTTAGCCTCTGTTACCATGGTTGGAAGGGACATGGCCTTTCATTTGATTGAGCTAGGGTTCGATCCCGGTATGAAGTAGGAAATTCTCTTTATTTGAGCATGATATTGTGTTGATTTTCATCCAAATTAACTCATTAGGGGTAATACAATATTAAATGCTATCAACTGTGTCACCTGGTGGGCCATGAAGTTAAGGGAAACTTACTAGTAAGAGTGTGATGTCTTGCCAGGTAAATCCTGAATTGCAGTTTGCAGTTAGATTCTGACTTCTTTTAGCCTCTGGTGGCATGGTTGGAGGGACCTGGCCTTTCATTTAGGAGGGCTAGGGTTCGATCACAGTTTGAGGTAAAAATTTATTTACATTTGAACACAATTTTTGAAAATTTTCATCGACATGGTCTCATCAGGAGTAATTGGAATTAAATGCTATCATTTGTTTCACCTGTCGGGACAGGAAATCTGGGTAAACTAGCTGGTAATAGACTGAAGTCTCAGCGGGTAAATTCTGAATTACAGTTTTCAGTTAGTTTCCGACTTCTTTTAGCCTCTGGGGTGGCATGATTGGAAGCAGCCTGGGGTTTCATTTAAAGGAGATAAAGTTTGATCCCATTTTGAGGTAGAAATTTATTTCTATTTGACAACGATATTATGTTGATTTTGATCCATATTGACTCATTAGTGGTAATTCGAATTAAATGCTATCAATTTTGTCACCTGGTGAGCCATGAAGTCGGTGAAAACTTGCTGGTAATAAACAGATGTCTTGTAAGGTAAATCAAGAATTGCAGTTAGAAGTAAGGTTCTGACTTCTCTTAGCTTCTGGTGGCATGGTTGGAAGCGACCTGGCCTTTCATTGGAGGGGGCTAGGTTTCGATTCAATAATGAGGTAGAAATTTATTTATATTTGAACACGATACTGTGTTGATTTTCATACAAATTGATTCCTTAGTGGTAACTCGAATTAGATTATATCAATTGTATCACCTGGTGGGCCATGAAGTCGGGGAAAACTCGTTGGTAAAAGACTGATGTTTCGCCAGGTAAATCCTGAATTACAGTTACCAGTTAGGTTCTGATTTCTTTCTGCCTCTGGTGGGAGGGTTTGAAGCGACCTAACCTTTCATTTGAAGGGGTCATTGTTCGATCCCAGTTTGTGGTAAAAATTTATTCTTATTTGAGCACGATATTGTCTTGATTTTCATCCATTTTGACTCATTTGGGGCAATTTGAATTGATTGCTACTAATTGTGTCACTTGGTGGACCTGGAAGTTGGGGAAAACTCGTTGGTAAGAGACTGATGTCTCGCCAAGTATATCCTGAATTACTGTTAGCAGTTAGGTTCTAACTTCTTTTAGCCCCAAGTAGCATGGTTGGAAGCGACCTGGCCTTTCTTTTGAAGGGCTTTGGTTCGAACCCAGGGGGTGCTAGAAATTTATTTCCATATATATAAATATATATATATATATATATATATATATATATATATATATATATATATATATATATATGTATATATATATATGTATATATACATATTCATATATGTGTATATATGTATAAATATGTATAAATATGTATATATATATATATATATATATATATATATATATATATATATATATATATATATATATATATATATATATATATATATATATATATATATACAGTATATATATATATATATATATATATATATATATATATATATATATATATATATATATATATATATATATATATATATATATATATATATATATATAGAGTATATATATATATATATATATATATATATATATATATATATTTATATATATATATATATATATATATATATATATATATATATATATATATATATATATATATATATATATATATATACGTGGAAAAATCGATAGATATATGGAATACATAGGTTTGATACTACTAGGCTATTGGAAGATATGCACAGAGAAACTTTTGCTTTTGAATATAGCAATCAATTTACATTCTCAGGGAATTTAGAGACGAAGAGCAGAGAATTAATGAGAAATGGTGTCATATTATGAACATATATCAGTCACTTAGTAAATGAAGTTTTGGGATATATCGTCACAAGGAGAAAACCACTGATATAAAATAATACTTGTTATACTATAAAAACTAGACAGAGATAGAAATTGATTATTGAAAGTTCCCGAGGAAGTTTTGAGAATTACAAGGCAGAACATGTGAAGTATGCCAGTATTGATTGTGAGAAAGAAAAGCCAAGAAGGACTGAAGAAACCGAAAGAGAATCAATCCAAAGATAATAGCTTGTGGCTGACCAGGGAATTGAACCCTAGTCCATGACACTGGTATGATAGTTCAAATGACTTATCAATAGGTTGAGATATCTCTTTTTGACTAAATGATATGCCACTCTCATACAATTTTCCTAGACCAGGGTTCAATTCTCCGGCCGGCCAGAAGATATTACTTTTTAGTTGATTCCCGTTTGGGACTCTGATCCCGAGAGAAAATCCAGATAGTGGGGTAGAACAATATGGTTTATTTGATTAAGAAAAACACGTCTGAATGTGCCAAATTTATCTTTCATATAAACATATATGTGTGTATATATATATATATATATATATATATATATATATATATATATATATATATATATATATATATATATATATATATATATATATATATATATATATATACACACACATATATATCATAATTATTAATATTATTATTATTATTATTATTATCATTAGTGTTATAATTATAATTATCATT
>NC_090734.1:22004890-22014890 GCF_036898095.1 Palaemon carinicauda | reverse complement strand
TATCAATCCACACAGCAAGACCTAATATCATATCTCTTCTTTTTCGCTCCCCCTCCTCTTTTTTTTCTCTTCCTTCTTTTTTTATTGTTGTTTTCTTCCCCTAGAAAACCAACTACTCAAAAATAAGATGAAAATTACAATATATCATAACCCTAATACAATACAAAACTACGTCTTTAGAGCATCATAGTTATTGTACTTATGTCAGCAATACTTCATATACAAAATAACATAATTCTTCCCAATATTTTTTTTTCCACTGAATAATTACCTTAATAACTGCGAAGTTTAACATTCAGTGCCTCTCTCGACAGTGATCAGATAGTAGGTAGTGCATCATGTTTTTTTGTTTGCACGTGAATATCATCACACTGACACACACGTTTTTTCCTGAGGTGTACGGCTCCAGCATCCTTCCTCAATTCTCAGATTATGAGATATGAGACGCAGTCTCGTAAATGCCTCACGTCTTTAGTCAGGTATTAATGTGTTTTTTTTTTTTTCACATAAACTAGGTACACAGTTATCATTGGATTTATGTCTGTAATATAGGTTCCTTATAACAGTTCCTTCCCTCAGATAGCTTCATATATCTTCTCTAATGGGTGTACTGTACATTAACATTTCCCATACATCTATCAAGAAAAGGATATCCTGGGGTATTTGCCTCTCCCCACATTTGAAATACCCTATGGAACGGTCCATTAAGGTCTGTATGAGCAAGTTTTGACTACAAGAAATTACACTTTATTTCAATCACTGCCCGGACTGGAGGGATACGTGCCTCCACCATACACAGGTTTAAACTCGTGTTTTTACGTAAACCTAGTAAAAATTCTATTAATTTTTTATATTTATTTTCCCTTCTTTTATTACTATTCGTCAGCCGTGATTCGGTAGCATGTAATATTGATGATGTCACTGCCGTGTCAAAAATGTTATTCTTTGTTGATATATAAAAGGGATCTGAGTGTTGCCACCACAAAGCATAGCAAAGTTGTTTACAATAATCTCAGATGCTATTTCAAGTTTTGCCATAGCTGCCCTACTTCTCCTCGAGTCCATGAACCATGGACCAAGATACAGATACTCAGAGGAATGCTAGACTTAGTACACGTTCCCCACTTGGTATTGATCTATTATCATTATCTTCATCATTAATTACAAAAGTTTGGTTTTCTTTTTGTTAGTCACCATGCCGCTTTCACCACAAAGTTAACATACAACCTCCAACTTCTTTTTACACATGTCTCTATTTGTAGCTAATATGACAGTATAGTTCATTAAAAACATAGCATGCAAATTGCCCAAAAAGCTATCCGTTGCAACCGCTCTCAACATGCATACCATATGATCACTGTATAGCAAAAACAATAAATATCTTGGAGGGGACCCTTAATATTTGTGTATCAAGCACCACAGTTTGCCAAAGTGTCCCTGATACTAATTCCCCTGTAATTATTGAATGACATTCGATCACCTGACTTAAATAGCACAATCAATTTACTATAACTCCAGCTTAGAGGGTAACTTCTGTATATTAAAGCCAGGTTAATGACAGTCAATAAGAACATAAGCCACGACACTGGCAAGTTTCTAATGATACCTCGGCACAGTCCACTGTAACTCTTATTCACCTTGACTCCATTTAATGCACAGTTTAGCTCGGCAGGCATGAATTGTTCATCTAGCACAGGTATGTACGGTGCATCACCTATGCCTTTGTTTCTAAGACTCTCTTCATTTCATTTGAATAACAAATTACTACAATGTGCCAAGATCTCTTCCCCCGTAAAAACCATATACATGTGAAATAGGCCATTATGCTCGGGAGAGGTGCACTGTAGGAGAGTTATCTTGCATGAGATATGCAGGTTTAAGGCGATAAATGGAGGCCCAGTCTTCTTTGCCCCGATTGTAAAGTAAGAACGCCGCAGTTGTTCAAAGGATCCCGATGATAGTGCCCAGGTAAAGGGGTGTTAGCAATGGCTTGCTGTTGGTTTTGCCTGGGATAACATGCAAATCCCATTGGATATCTGTAGTTGTGATTTGCTTTGTCTGGGGCTTGTAAGTCTGGCATTATGAAAAACATTTTCCCAAAAAAATATAACGTAGGGACTGGAGATTGTCGGGGGATGTGGTTGTTGGAAAAAAAACAAGGCACGGACAACCAATGTATCAACTTACACAATTTCAGTTGCTGATCCATCCAAAGTGTACGTAGGAGTGGGCCTTAGTCGAGGGAGGACATAGGGAAGCTGAGTAAAGCAGTTGGGGTCGTTGCATCAGGACATGAAAGTGGCTTTGAGGATGAGATGAAAACTCTCAACCATTCTGTTGGCGTCAAGGATGTTGGGGGATGCCTGATGTAGGGTGAATACCAAGAGGCTCACTAATAATGTCCTCAATCTTGCTATGCCCCTCAAGAGTAAGATGGATGTACATAAGGTGGGTGTTGAAGTTTTCATGAGAATGGCTTTGGTTCAACGAGTGGAACGGTTGATGTCAGTAAATAGGTAACACTGTCCTTGTGAAGTGGGCATTAATTACAGGTGCAGACCCAATCCTTAGCATCTTCAGAAATGCTGTGTCAAATGAATATCATTTTAAGTAGCTGTGTAGTAGATCAGAGCAAGAGATGTGAAAGCCCATGAATTAAATCAAATATCTGTCCGAGCATGGTTGCTGGTATCCATTCTCGTGGTCTACCAGTACTGACATCATAGAGGAATGTGGCTTTAGAGTCATCGATGGGACGTCTTCCCAACGATGTTTTACATGCCTGGTAGTCTGGATTTTCTTGTTGAGCTTCTGACAAGGCGCTGTAATCCCATCCCGGGTTAATGGCGATCAATATGTTTCTTGACAGGGCAATAGCATTGGGATTCATTTTCCTATAACCGTGATTAAGGGTACAATTGTATTCAGTCATGGAGGAAAGATGTCGGCATTGATGAGCAAACCCGGCATCAGACTGTTGAATGAAGGCATATATCATAAGCATATGGTCTTGGAAAATGACGAAGGGCATATCTTCTAAGAAGTCGTGAAAGTGATGGATAGTCAAAGGCACCAGAAGAAATTTTCAGTCAAAGGTAGAGTAACAGGATTCCACCTTGGACAGTTTTCTACTGAAGACTGTCAATGGGAGGGGCAAGCCATTGACCACTTGTTCGAGTACCGCACCAATAGCAACATCACTGGCATTGAGGGGAGAGGAGTGGGGCATGTGCACGGAGAAAGTAAGATCAGTACCATTTGTTAGGGCATTCGTTGCGTTGGAGAGGGCTGCTTCTTCAAGGGGACACCATTTCAGGTCTTTAGGCTTGCCATTGAGGGAGGCATAGATGGTTGCAAGAGTGATGATGAGGACTGGCGGGAAATGGTGAAGATTACTGAACATGCCCAGCATATCTTACAATGCCTTGACAGTTGAGGATGTGTTGAAATTCATAAAGGCTGCTACCTTTTCATGAAGAGTGCACTCCTTCAGGGGTGATGTGGTGATCTAAGAATTATACCTTGTTGGTGCGAAATGTACACTTATCGTAATGGAATTAAAGGCTGTTCTGTCGTAGGCGGTTGAGCAAGATAAGTAGGTGACAGAGGCATTCATCTTTTGAGGAAGAGAACACAAGTATGCCATCCACATAACATACACAAAAGGGGAGATCTCCTAAGATACCTTCGATGAGCCATTAAAAAGTGGCCTCAGCATTATGAAGGTCAAAACAGGAGTAACTGAAGTTTTATGTACTGAAGAGAGTGGTGATGGTGAACACCTAATAATACCCCTTTAGAGGGTGAGCATGAAGAAAATCTTCTGTTTGTGCAAGTATTATGTTATGTCAGCGATGTGTGCATGTTAAGAAGCCTGTAATCTCCAAAATGGTGTGGGAAGTTATCCATCTTCAGGACGATGTGCAATGGCAAGGACCATGGAATTGGTGCCTTTTGACAAAGACCATTTTCTTCCCTTTTAGTGAAATTTTGTTTAGCAGCTTTCGAACGATATGGTGCCAGATGCCTGAATCTAGAGAACACTGGGGTCCCAGTGGTCTTGATATGGTGATAAATACCATTTTTGACGGGAACTGTTGCTTTTGACAACTTTCTCGACAGAAGACTTTAGGTTACGATATGAGGTAGTGAGCGTAAGCATCCGTTGGAGTGCTGATGTGGAGAATGAGGTTGGATGGGGCTGGTTGGAGCATCTGTGATGACTAGTGTTCAGGGAGTGACAGACCCAAGAGGTGGTGATGTGAGAGGAAATCCATGCCACGTACTGGTTATGTGATATCAGTAACGTGAAACTTCCAGTAATATTGGGCACTTCCAAATGATAATTTGGGGTTCTCTTAACCTTTGATGGGTATTGCAGACCTGTTGGCAGCTAATAAGTGGACGTCAGCAGATTTAGACAGACTACGTCCTGTCATGGAGAATGGCCTTGGCTGAAGATAATGGTAAGCACCTGTGTCTATCAAAAATTGCAAACCTGTACCTGCATCATGTAAAAAGAAAAATCTAGTGATTGGAGGCCACCGTCATAAGTGATGGCCTACTTGGAAATATTTTGGCCACTGACAACAGTTCACATATTTCTTCGCAGCACCCCCGAATCTGGAGTGGTGGTAGCATAACTGCGGCCGATAGGCATCGGAAGGTAGTCAAAGAGGTCGTTGTTTGGAGCTTGAGCAAGTGGTAGGTGGTGGGCAGCTTTTTTGCTCCTCTGGTATGTCATGGGGTTACCGTCTGTGTCCTACCAAATTCACATCAGCTTTGGTTGACGATAAATAGCTGTCCTCTTCATCAGAAGTGGAGGCATTGATGGAGGTCTTAAAGGTGTTGAAGTGGCTACCCATAAGAGCGTTGACATTGGTCATCAAGTCCTTCATGAACAAAATATCAACATCAAGTATGGCAAAGCATAGAGGTTCTAGTATGTGTTGTACCCAAAGGGCAAGTATTAGAGTCTACTGATGAGAAGACCCAACTACAGCTGTTGCCGGCGAGTGATACTGGTCATTCCCCTGAGGGCGAGAAACCTTCCTGGTCCCAGGCTATACTGGCGACTTAGGATGTAAAGTAGCTCTCCCGTAGGTACGTTTTGAGGGTGTTGTGTGCTATTGTGGTGTCCCTTGTTTGCAAAGCCACTTTTCTGGAAAATGTCTTTAGGGACCACTGCAAGAACACATTCTTCTTTGGTGCTTGATTGAGTCACTCCCATGATAAAAAACTGAACTTTGGCGCGCTGAAACGTAGTGTAGGTTTCTTAGCTAGTAAATGGCAGCAGTTTTAATGAGGTGGCGTATGTCGAAGAAACAGGTTTAGTGGGAGGCAACTTCAAACAGTGGGGCACAGCAGTAAGGGGAGAGGCCGGAGGGAGCACGTATTTCTGGTGGTTACTAATTGTTCTAGTGAGCAGTTAGGTGATAACTGAGAGGGGAGGTGAATTCAACTAACTCTGTTTCAACAGATCATGAGTTTATATACAAGCCGTTCTGATCAAGAACATTACAAAAATTCAAACAAAATATTTTTCGAACATGAAGTCTTAAAAAGATTTTCATGAGAGCGAGGTGGGAGTGAATTATAAAAAAACAGAAACACCATTGCAGTCTACGAAAGAGTGTGAAGCGTGTGCGGTACAGTTTTTTAATGAGATTTTCCTGACCTGGTTTAGCTACAGCCACTATCAGTGACCTTGATCATTTAAATTAGTTAACCAGATAGCAGGCAAAGACTGATATTGTAGTATAAACTCTTTCAAAGATTAATAAGGGAATTGAACTGATTGCCCTCACAAAGGTAATCATACTAAAGTTAACGTCCCTTATGAATGCCTTGCAATTTATCTCTTTGGATGTTCACTAGATTTTAGAATTTTAATTTCAATGTAATTATGATTGTTGGCTCTTGGATACTTGGCACTGGCCTAGACTTGCGTAAATAAACGGTTACCGAGAGATGTGAACATAACCAAGGCTGAACAGTGAGTGTGCTGGTTAATCACATTGAGATTCTTATTACGATAAACTATTTTCTTTTCTTAATTCATTTTTAATTTTTGATATTTAGTTTGATATACTCAGAAATTTGTGATTTGTTTGAGTCGAATAATGTAAATATATACAGATTCTGCTAGGTCTTACGCTAGTTCCAATTAATTGTGTATTTGTACATATTCCTAATTTCAAATATTGAATTATCGTACCATTTTCCAATTTCTCGGTTCCAATATTGAATGTATTAAAATTTGCTTCTTTTATATATAATTGCTGTAATGTCTTATATAGGGAAAATAGTATTTGAGTGAAGAAAATGGTTACCTGTAATGTACACCCAGACCTGAAGAGTAGATAACAATTCCTTTGGTAGAACGTGAGAAAAAATCAAACAGACGAAAACCTAGGTAAGCTCGTTACAATGAGAAATTTCACTCATTCTAATTTGGAATAAGTTATTGTCGAGAGTAATGTTTCGCGCACTGTGTATTCCTGCTGAAAAAAAAAACACATAATTTTTCGAAAACCTAAAGAAACCGAGGGATTTCGGAGTTTTTATCATATAATTGATAATACACCGAACTCCCATGGCTAGTTATTAGTATTGTCAGTTTAACATCAGATAATCAGAATAGTGCAAAAATAAATTCCAAAATTTATGGATAACATAGTTAAATATTTCTAGTGTATTCATAACACTGATAAAACCTCTTTCTTGAATGTAGTAAGAAATCTTTTTCGTACATATACAACATTATTAATTCACAATTTTCAAATCACCATGAAAACATTTAAGTCAAAATATATCTTTAGAAGGTTTACTAAAGAAATCTGTTATTCGAGATAATGACTTTTTGTGGAGTAGCTGTAATTTTTGTTAAAATTATAGTATTGTAAAAAGCTTTTAAATCCTCCTTCATTAGCGTTTTATTTTTTGAATATACTTATGAAAGAATTGATAGTAATTAAAACACTTATCAAAGATCATTAATTATATTAATACTATAGTCCATATAATTATCAGTACTACATTTTATCTCTATCTTTGATTACGGCTTATATTTCCTTTGCCTACTTATACACATAATAGTGTGGCCTATATTTCCCACATTCTCCTCTATCCGCATACACCTGACAACACTGGCATTGCCAAAAAAAAAAGAAAAATTATTCTTTGCTCTGTTACTGTCCATTGTCTACTTTCCTCTTGATAAGGGTTGGAGAGACCCGTTAGCTATGGTATGAAGCTCTTCTAGGAGATTAACACTACAAAATCATACTACTTTTCTTTAGTCTTCGGTAGTACTATAGCTTCTGCAACATGGTCTTCCACTGTCTTGGGGCAGAGTTCTCTTGCTTGCTGGTACACTCGAGCACACTATTCTATCTTATTTCTCTAACTATTGTTATTTTTTTTTTTAGTTTATATATGGAAGATATATTTTAATGTTATCACAGTTCTAGACATATATCTTGATTGTGTATAACTTATTTTATGTTTTACTTGATTTCCTTATTTCCTTTCCTCCTGGGCTATTTTTCCTTGTTGGAACTCTTAGGGTTTATAGCAGCCTGCTTTTCCAACTAGGGTTGGTACTTAGCTAATAATAATAATGATAATAATAATAATAATAATAATAATAATAATAATAATAATAATAATAATAATAATAATAATAATAATAATATCAAAGGATATGTTGTTATTGTAAATATGGTATTTTTTATGATTTCCATAGCGATGCAATATCTACTACACGCTAACGTAACAGACTCACATCTAATATGCTCCACCACACAACTTTTCATGATGCTAATTAAGTTTAACTTGAGCTGTTTCATATTAGGTTTTGTGTTATGATATTTAATTATTTAGTATCAAGTAATTACGTAATCAGAACAATAATTATTACTCATTATCGTGTTCTTTCCTCTACATTGTTATGAGTTTTTGATGAAGTTTTCGTATGTTGCTCGGGATTCTTTTTTCCTCTTCAGTAAATTCATAAATAAAAAAGGTCCACTTCTCTTCATTGTTTAATTTCTATTGGAAGAAACTACTAATGAAAGTGTTGAAGGGAATTATTTAAAACCGTTTTCCCCGATACCATTCCATAATTTCATTAGTAGACATCTTTGTTTGATTTCTACCTTTGGACTCAGTTCCTGATATGATAAAAAAGACAATCTTGTTATGTCCCTTTCTTATAGTTCTATATTCCGCACGTAGATTACTTTTCAATACCTATATTAATATATATTACATCATTCGTTTTACGTTTGGTTAAATACTCGCAACTTTCTTGACAGTTGTTAATTTTAGATTTTATTTTTAATATGATTTTCACTTCAGGATAACTTTCATCAATTAACACTTTACATGAGAGTTTCCTGATAACATACTTTCAGACACTATCAATAATCTCTCCCTCTCTCCCCCCTCTCTCTCTCTCTCTCTCTCTGTCTCTCTCTCTCTCTCTCTCTCTCTCTCTGTTTGTGTGTGTGTACATTATCGGTATTGTAAAAGACTTATTTTATAGAGTCTTGGAATTATCCATCATATATATAATGACTTTTTTCTGTTGCAGTAGGAAACTGTAGCATATTTAATTGACTTAGGACACAACTTTCACGCCCCCCCCCCCCACCCACCCACCCCCCCAAAAAAAAAATTCAGATTCCAGATACAATTCCAAAAGTTAACCCCTAAAGGCAATCAAAGATAATGAGAGTCTACGATTTGTGAAAATTGAAAAATATAGATTTAAGTAGCAATGAAAGCCAAGGGAAAAATTGGCAGTTCAATTAACTCTTTTTCAGCAAAGTTTTGTAACTAGTTTGTGAGTTCAACGAAAATATGGAGATGGATGTGATTTTTCTTCTTTTAAGACGCCCTCATTCATCGATAATTCATTGGAAATCAACTCATGATTATTCAAAGTGATTATTTTACTCATAATATGCTTGTTTATACAGTGAAATATGTATAATCTATGTGTTCTCTATTACTAAGATTCGAGTTGTTCTCACTTGTATCAGAATTTTGTGAAAAGCTGTAATTTTTTTTTTATCATTTCACTCGTAAAGGAAAGAAGGATTGGTTTTAAAAAAGATGTTGTGTTTATGCATAATTATGCGATGTAGCCATATTTATACAAGAAAATAAAAAAAAAATCCAAATATTACCATCTCTGTGATGATGATAGAGTGAATTATGAAATCGATAAAGTCCCATGTGTTGCCTAATTACCCATTGGTAAAAAACCTCCCAGTTTCAATTACTGCAAGTACCGTCATTTATCATTCCTGTGCATATGCGAAGCATTTTTGTTTATGTTTTTATTTATAACGATCAATTATATTCTTTGAATTGATGCTATATTTACTATAACTATAAAAAAAAATGCATAAAAACAAGATGTTGTTGTAAAAAAGAACAAAAGTAATAGATATTGGTATTCCGGGAAAGTACTTTATTAAGGAATAAATAAGATTTTCCTTCAGTAAAATATTTTGTCTTTTCTAATTTTATCAAGCAAGTAATTTCTTTAAAACGATAACATTTAGAACATAGAGGTGAAATATTTCTTTCATTTATATCCATCAGAGATATTTCGATATCGTGATTGGCATTCATCCCTTAAAAACACGAAGTAAATAAAGTTAATTGGTGTTTCAAAACAGCTGTCAGTAACATTCATTAAATGGTAATACACAATTTCAGTAGGAGGTGATGAATGGAGAAGTATTCATATAAAATCTCATGATAGAGACGACTGACGAAATATAACTAAGGCCTTTTGCGTCAATACTCGTTGGGGATGATACACACACACACACACACACATATATATATATATATATATACATATTTATATATATATATATATATAATATGTATATATACATATAGATATATATATATATATATTATATGTAAATATATATATATATATGTATATATATATATATATCTAAATAAATATATATAT
>NC_090734.1:21982390-21999890 GCF_036898095.1 Palaemon carinicauda | reverse complement strand
TAAAAAAAATCATTATTTGTTAAAGCTCTTCTACATATTATCAAAATAATACTCTGAAAAATTCTGAATATAAATCAAAGATTTATATATTGCTACTGATCAATTGACAGATATCCATTCTGTCATAGAACATGATATTCAGTTTTGGTTTATCACTCTATAGCTTTGCATCCTCTTAATTACTTATACAATCAAAAAATATATAAGAATCTCTTACAATTAAGGTTACACTATTCTTTGCCTGAATATGTTATCATTTAGCAAGATCTGTCGGAGGGATGAAAAGCAAATAACACTATTGTAAAGTTTCTCTTTTACTTTCATAGAACCGTTTCATCTTGAAAGATAAACCCCGTTTCAATATTACACGTTTTCATACATGAAAAAACAAATATTTTTAGCTCGAGTTTGGAGATAAAATCTAAAACCTCTTTTATGTTGTCATTAGGTTTCCGTAAAATGTGGATATTATTGAACAAATGCTTATAAGTGTCAATGTAAGTTTACATGGGTTATATGATAACTCTAAAATTTTGCACGATGTAATATCATATTTTTGTTGTAAACTTTCAAATCACCGTCATCTTTGTCAGCAAGTTTGATGGGGTCTGATACAATTTTCTCCAGTATGTTTTCTTTAACTTTATAGCTATCCTTACTACACCCCCCCCCCCCAAAACACACACACACACACACACACACACACATTTGCAATGCAAAGGCTTGTTTGCCAGAATATATGAAATATCACAGGATGTTGGGATCAAGATAAATAGAAGAAAGACAGAGATGATGAGAATTGAATATCCAATGGAATATGAAATATTATTAGAACGAGAAAGGATCAATGAGGTGAAATCATTTAAATAATTAGGAACTCTGATCTCTAATACTGGGTCTTGTGAACTGGATTTAAATGAAAGATAAAAAGAAATGAAATCAGACAATGGCCAGATGAAACTATATTTGGAAATCAAATCGCCTGAAATTACGCAAAAAGCAGGCTATATATCAGTTTAATGAGATCGATGTCACTGTATGGACATGAGTCATGGCATGACAATGAAACAATATTTAACATTGTATAGATTTGAGAACAAATCCCTCAGAAGAACATTGAGAGTTAAATGGCAGGAGAGGATTTGAAATGAAACTATAAGAGAGATTACTCAAGTACATTATGAGGATGAGGTCCTGGTAAGGGGCAGATGGAGATGGTTTGGTCATGCTCTTCAAACTTCCCAAGAGAGAATAGTTCACCAGACTTTCAACTGGGCTTCACAGGGCACTAAAAGAGTTAGAACACCCAGGCATACAGGGCTGAGGACTATGAAGAGTGGAGTACGAGATGACGAATGGCGAAGTATTGAATTAAAAGCTCAAAATAGAAACACCTTGCGAAATCTAACTGAGGTCATTTGAGTCAATATGCGTAGGATGATATGTTGTATATATATATATATATATATATATATATATATATATATATATATATATATATATATATATATATATATATATATATATATATATATATATATGGATAAATATCAACACAACCTCATGTTCCAATTGAAATAAAGTTCTACCTCATACTTGGGATCGAACGCTGGCCCCTTCTAATGAAAGGCCAGGTCAAAACCAACCATGCCACAAGAGGTCATAAAAGAAGTCGGAACCTAACTGCTACCCAGCAGTTCAAGATTTACCTGGCGAGACATCAGTCTCTTACCAGTGAGTTTTCCCGACTTCTCAGCCCACCAGGTGACACAATTGGTAGTAATTCATTCAAATTACCCCTAATGAATCAATATGGATAAATATCAACACAACATCGTGTTCAAATAGAAATAAATTTCTACCTCATACTTGGGATCGAACGCTGGCCCCTTCATATATATATTTACCACTTTTAAGTGTTAGTAAATCAAGTACGCTGATAAGGTCTTTTTATATTCAAATAAATTCAGCATATGATCATAAACTCATCAGCATATTCTTTTTCTATGATAAATAATTCTGTTATCCAAGTATTCTAACATTAACGCCAAACAGAGATATATGTAGATAGTTGATTTAAGTTGAATGCTTACAATAAAAATAAACCTTTATAGCTCATTGTTAAATTTTAACAGTTATCTTTTTATGATATTTTAATACCTAACACCCATGATTTTCATTTAATCAAATATGCCACAGATAGAATTTATTATTAATTTTGGTCTCCCTCTGGATCACAGATCTATAGGAAATTTTATTTTCATAAAAAATACTTTTGCCTGGCCAAGGGTTTGAACTTTTGTTTTGAGTAGTGATTAAGGTAATTAGTTGTCTTATACCCTTCATGTCCAATGAGATATGAAGGTTCGGATTCCACTCTGTCGTCTACAATCTAGTCGAATTCAGATTTTGTAATTAAAATAAAAATCAACTCATATTCACTATTATTGCAGACTGGTAACTATATAACACTGCCATTTCCTGACATTATCACCAACTCGGTATTTTCCTTCATTCAACAACCAAAATATTTTTCTCTATGAAATTCGCGCTTCCACGAGATACCAGATCCATAGACAAACTCTTTTTATCAGCTGTTCTTCTCGTAAAATTGGCTCGTATCTTATTGCCAAGTAGAAATTTAGTAAGGAAGTTGGTTGACTTGACCATTACGCTATAAGGAGAGATAATAGTTGATTTTGACTTCCCTGTCAATATTCCAGTCAAATTCCAGATATGTACTTTGAATTGAAATCCATCCTTCTCCACCATTCATGGTAGTTGGCAAGTTTGAAAACCTAGCTTTTTTATAGTAATTCTATCAGAAAAGTTTTATTCCGAATATGGGGTGGATGGAAAAGTTTTGTTCATGAATATAGAAGTCGGTTCCTAATAAACTGGATATCATTTTATTGTTCGGTGTTCTACACTATATTACATAGGAATCATGAATCATATATTCCCACCAATTTTGAAATAAATTATCCAGAGCTATAGTTCACTTTCTTTTGCAAATTTTCTTTTTCTTTTCTTTTATAGATTTATTAACCTTTTACGTAATCCGTTTACGTGTAAATCACTCATGTGTGTGTAGAACATGTTCCTCATTTACACTCTAGTTTGAAAAAGAAACGAATTACCGCATATGTTAAAAATGTTCAATATAGTTATTTATGCTTATCTATTGACTGAATTTGTGAAAAAAAAATTCTACTTAACGCATCAGTTCTCCAAAAGTAACGTTCTGGGCAGAATGCTTAGAAATTAGGCATTCAGTCTTGCTTATATGGCTTATTATATAAAACATATTTTAACCTGATTATTCATAGGCTATGCATTTAAAATAAAACACAACAATATCGTACAAGAATCGACAATGAATATTTTATTTGGCATTTTCCTATATGAATATTTGAATAAATGTATCATATTTCTATCAAATTATACGTCATCCTCTATATAGATCTTTACTTACGTCCCATAGGCAGGTTTTTTTTTATGTTCCATTATGAATTAGAATTTGTCATTGACATGTCATTCCTAATTCGTCTACATATCACAGTCGAAAGCATGATGACATGCGAAAGGAGCGAGAAAAAAAAGGTATTCTTGACTTTCATATTTGCTAAAGTATTCTTGATTGCCACTTTATTAGCACTATCACCTGATATCTGTTTGACTGATCCTTACCGCAAAGGTTACAGATATATTACGAAACAAGAAATCCCTCCTAGCCAAAATATAGTGTAACTAAACTTTTATCCCAATGTAATCATAAGTCACGTAAATTCGTTTTTGCTTTCTACCCCATTGTGGTGAAGGGCTGATGTAATAATCCTGCTGTTCAGTTTGTATATCTTCAAATTCGTCATCGAGATGGAAACTAGTCACTGATGCAGGGATAAGACATAGCAATTTCTCCAATAATATCCGGAATATATCCTTTCGTGAGTTAGCTGAGAGACTTTGGAATAGGGAGGATATAATTCTCAGGATAGGGGATGAATCTGCTGTATAGGCAGAACACCGGTTGTATCTTGAAGGACACCAAAGATTAGCGAATAAACAAAAACCTAATAGAAAATCTAATAAAAGAGTTAGTAAGAAAATAACAAGCTAATAGCCAGCAGCAGGATATCAAATTTCCGATAAAAAAAAAAGACAGAAAAGCTTAGCAGTGACTCATAAACTTATTCTCTCCTAAACTTCTAATTTAGCAAGTTCAAGAAAGTATTTCTAGGTATCACGATTTGCTTGTTGAGATAAACTAAAGAATCTATGCAACATTAGTCTTCCAAAGTTATATAAATACTAGCTGTTATCTCAAAACACAGTAAGGGTATCAAGACTACAGTAGTTGGAAAACCTTCAATAAAGAGTTGGAGCTTGTGAAACGGGAAACAGATTCTGAAAGCAATAAATAAAATTATAAGGAAGGAAACTGAAGAATTTTGCGAATAGGGCCAGGACTTGAGGGTGAAATATACAATGTTTTATCGCAATAAAAGATGTAGGACAGCCTTCAAACATAAAAATTTCCTTTGAAGAATCGTCACCTTTGGAGTAAATTCAAAGGGCCCATTTCAGAAACTATTTCTGATATTCTACAGAAGGCCTAATTTAGAAGCTCCCTTGTGATGAAAAAGGTGTCATGCCTCCAGACTACCAAAGGACTCTACACCCAATGTAGTTTTCAAATTCAGAGGCTCAGAAAGGGATTGCATGCCATTCAATATATAGGGTGACACACAAAAACAAAACAGTCATCACCTAAACTTGAATAACTTTTGAAATGAATAATGAATTCCTTTTATTTTTCAGATTTATCAAGAAAATTAATGTTTTAAGATTCTACCAAATTCGACCTTCAAGGTGCCCTGGACTACTGAGGAAAAGACATTTATAGTTGAGGCATATTTTCGGTTAAAGTCTATCCATGCATCACAATTGCAATTCAAAGAACGGTTAAGATGTCAAGAATTTCCTGTCCACTCAATGATCTACAGATTGGTCAATAAGTTCAGAACCGATGGGACTGTGCATAACCTCAATTGTAAAGACACTAACAGACAATCACACTCTGGACGACCGAAATTATCAAGGACACCACACAACATTGCTGTAGTCAGACTCTGTTGTCCGCAGCCCAAGCAAGTCTGTGCGACAGCGAAGTCAGGAGCTTGGAATTAATCGGGAGTCCGTTTGGAGAATTTTGAACGCAGACCTCCAGACCTGTATCCCTACAGGATAGAGATTAAACACAAGCTTACACCTGACGACATGCTTAGGATGCGGACAACAGAGTCTCTGACTGCAGCAATGTTGTGTGGTGTCCTTGATTATTTCGGTCGTCCAGAGTGTGAGTGTCTGTTAGTGTCTTTACAATAGAGGTTATGCAAAGTCCCATGGGTTCTAGACTTGTTGGCCCATCTATAGATCATTGAGTGGACAGGAAATTCTTGACATCTGAACCGTTCTTTGAATTGCAATTGAGCTGGGTGGATAGACTTCAACCGAAAATATGCCTCAACTATAAATGTCTCTCCCTCAATAGTTCATGGCATCTCCAAAGTCGAATTTGGTAGACTCTTAGAACATTAATTTTTCTTGATAAATATGAAAAATAAAAGTAATTGATAATTTATTTCAAAATTTATTCAAGTTTAGGTGATGACCGTTTTTTTTTTTTTTTTTTTTTTTTTTGTCACCTTGTAAGTTGAATTGGCCATATGACAACAACCAGCACGAGAAGACTATAAGCTATCGCAACTTTCAAGACTTATTATTGGCTTGTTCATCAACAAAATGTCGATGAATGATCCAAACATGAGTATATTAGTTATTAAACATGACAGCAAGTAGCCTTCATCAAATCATCCTATTAGGAAGAAAAAAAAGTGCTTCATGAATTGGAAGACTTTTAGTAGCTGAAAATTGCTTAAACATCAAAGATGAATGTTTAAGATTCCTCAGAATGTGTCCTTCCCTTCTGCAAGAAGAAATTCCACTGCATGCATTCAGCTACCTTCTCTGCAAACGATAGCTTATCGAGGTGGGTAGGCTACGCTCCTTGAGATGCCTAGAGCCTTATGAATTATTATTGCAGGACTTCATTGAGGAGTTAAGATTTACCTGCAGTGTCAAGGTTTAGGATTCTAACTGGATTTTTTAACCTCGCTTGAGATCCCCATTGCTTCATCATTATTGTCATGAACTTTAGTGCAAAAATTTTCAAATTTTTATATATATTTATTTATTTATTATGATTTTTGTTCGCATGGATAAAGTACAACTTTGAATGGATAACGGTTAGGCTACCCTAAAAATTGCCACTAGCTATTGGTGGAAACAGCTCATGGCCAAAGTGGATCGAATGGAGCAGGGCAGTGAATATATCTTGAAAAATCTAGAATTAAAGACAAGAAAAGATATAAAAATATGATTAAAGTGATGTCATGGAATGACTGATGCCATTAAGGCTTTACTATGTGTTTAACACACATACTGACACACACACACGCACACACACCTATATATATATATATATATATATATATATATATATATATATATATATATATATATATATATATATATATATATATATATATATATATATATATGGTTAATGATTTTTCTGTGCCGGTTTACAACGGCAAATTTTCTTAGTTTGTCACTCCATCATCTTCTCTTCCTTCCCTTGCTTCTTTTGCAGTCTCTAGGGACTCATTCTGTAATTTATATATTCTCCCAATGTCCAATTCTTTTTTCTTACATTTTAGAAAACCCTCTTCTTTATTTTAGTCTTTTTCTGTCTATTAGTGCTGTTCATATAATCATTCTTTCCATAGCTCTTTTAGTTGCAACTACCTTATGTTTGAAGACTTTAGTAGGGTTCTAGGTTTGTAATGTGTAAGTTAACATATCATAATTTTTTCCGTAGCTTTTCAATTGTAACTACCTTATGTTTTAAGGCTTTAGTAAGGTTCCAAGTTTCTAATGTGTAAGTTAATACTGATAGGACAATCAGATTAAATACTTTTCTTTTTAAGGAAAGTGGCATTTTACATTTAATAATCTTTTTTTTTGTTTACCAAAGGCTATGTTTCTCATTCTTATTCTTCTTTTATTTTCTGGCCTATGTCCTGGGAAAACCCTTCCTGTCTGTCGTGAATATGTATACTCATTAACAATCTCTAGAGGTCCGTCCACAGCCCTTATTTGTTGTCTCTGCATTTTCACTGAATATCATGTTAGGTAATTTTCAATTCATTTTCAGTGTTATATGTCTGCTTTCTCTAATCCAATATTTTATCATCTTTTGAAGTTCTTCATATGATACACTAAACTATTTCACCTGCAAATCTCAAGTTGTTAAGGTATTCCCAATAAATTACATATCCTAAAATATTTTGTTTAAACTTCTAGGCATGCCGTGAATAATCTAGGAGAGACGTGGTTTCCTTGTGTTACCTGTTCCTCAGTTGGAATTCTCTCACTAATATTATGCATCTCTATAATGGCTGTAGCCCCATAAGTATATATATGTATATATATATATATATATATATATATATATATATATATATATATATATATATATATATATATATATATATATATATATATAATATATCTATATATATATATATATATATAATATATCTATATATATATATATATATATATGTATATATACATATATATAGATATATATATATATATATATATATATATATATATATATATATATATATATATATATATGTATATATACATATATATATATAGATAGATAGATATATATATATATATATATAGACACATATATATATATATATATATAGAGAGAGAGAGAGAGAGAGAGAGAGAGAGAGAGAGATATATATATATATATATATATATATGCGTAAAAATCACAGGAAAACGTGATGCTCAGATGCAGAAGAACCACAGGGAAAATTAAAATACGAAATATACGCTTAAGTCCTGACTAGTTTCGTGTTACTTCTTCAGAGGAATCAGTCCTCTGAAGAAGTATCACGAAACTAGTCAGGACTTAAGCGTATATTTCGTATTTTCACTTTCCCTGTGGTTCTTCTGCATATATATATATATATATATATATATATATATATATATATATATATATATATATATATATATATATATATATATATATAACCAAATGATTAATATATTCCTTGACTTTGAAGTACTTTCATTACTACTGAAGTTTTGGCAAATTCAAAAGCTTTTTCATTGTCTATATATGTCATACATAATGCTTTAAGAAACTCAGATTTTTATTTACTACAATTTAAAAATAAAAACAACAGATTTTACTCAATTTCTCGAAACAGATACTCAATTATTGACCTTGTTCTTGTCAGTCAGTATCCCCGAGGGATGGTGCTCATTAGATTACAATTAAAATATTTTTCTTTGGTTGTTCTCCTCAGATTCTATTTACAGACAATTCAAACCATTAAGCCATAAGCACTTTAATATATATCTATGTTTCTTTTTCATTGTTTAATCTCTGTTCTGAAGAAAAAATAAAGCACTCAATTAGCCATTGAGCTCAAACTTTGAGCAAAAATTACAGAATATAGAGATCTTCGATTGGGAAAGTCCTGATTTTATGGACACACAAAACTATGAATGTGTAGTTACACCTTCATTCAGTAGGAACAACTTAATGATAATAAGAGCGCTGAGGACGGATGTAGATCATGCGGAAAACAAATGTTTTTAGAATAGAAGAGATTGATAAGCCTTTGAAAAACTTCCGATATTATCTTAGACAGCTGATTTACTATTTGTTTTTTTCTTTCGCAAGGGTGAAATCTACATGCTAATTTTTGTAGTTGATATTACATATAGCAATAGTACTAGAGAAATTATCATCATTAGTAGTTGTATAAATGCAATTTCATGAGAGCATCAAATATACATTTAATCAACTTGCGCAAACCTCTACATAATACAATGCCTTAAGTTAGAAGCGGAGAGAGTAGTGTCAAATTTAAACGAAAATTAATCCACTTAAGAGGGAATAACAATTAATGATAGAGCTCTGAAAAAAAAAAAACTAACATTAAAATCTACTATAACACAGAAGAGTATTGTTTGTGTTACCATTAAGAGCATGAAAGTATACTGTATAACGTCACCAGAATATGGCATATAGAGATATGATAGAAATGTAATACTTTTGTACCGTTAGATTTATGGAGTTGATGAAGTGGTTATTCTTATGCTGTTAAAGGATTTCAATTCCTTGATTATTCGAGAACTCTGGATTATTTACATAACAAGTAATCACTATCTATCTGTTACCACTTACTCATGTCGGTGATATTTGTGATAAATTGAGATCAGTCTCTTCATCAATTCACTTAAGGAGCTAAACCTTGAAATAATTATGCGAGCTTGGAATTACCTGAAGGCATGTAAAGAAATACAGTAATGCTTATTTTGGCAGATATTATTAAAGATTTGCTCACGAAATCTATATCGACTTATATTGAGGGATTTTTTCTTGAGAATATCTACCCTTTTTTTTCAGATCCTGATTCCTTCTGATTATCACGGCGCTTTTGGATATCCTATTATACAATCAAACTTTGTTTTTTTTTAGAAGTAGACCGAATAGTCAAAATATACACTTCCGCATTTAGATAACCTATTTAAATACAATTCATTTATTGAGCATTTCCATCAAGGGATTTCTACCATCGCCTTTAGGACAATGAATAGTTCAAAGACTTACTCACACCTTGACCTGCACATTAGTAATCACTAAAAAGAATTTACTTTACTTTCAACTCAATATATATAAAAAAAAAAAAAAAAAAAAAAAAATTACTTGGTTCCGACAAGTCAAGCTAACTTTTGGTGAAGGGATTTCGGATTAAGCAAAGTTAGTAATATAAGTATAAAAAAAAGCGCAGTTCATAATAAAGGTTTCGCCCAATCAGAAGAAATGGTTAATATGTAACTTCATCATGGGGTCTTTCTGCCTCTCTTCTCGGAACTAACAGCGTGTGGCAATGGGCAAAAGTTTGCTCTTTTCTTGCCGTTCAACTTCCAAATGATACAACAAACCTCATTGCGCAAACTAGCCACGTAGATCATCCCATGATGCCACTGGAATTCTGTAACGAGTTTGCTATGTAACTGTGATCACACAGACACCAACAGAATGTCTAATAACAGTAGATGAGAGAGAGAGAGAGAGAGAGAGAGAGAGAGAGAGAGAGAGAGAGAGAGAGAGAGAGAGAGAGATATTTGTAATGATGGAGACTGAAAGTTCATTATTGATGAAATTTCTTTCTTGTAACACACTCTATACCTGATTCTGACCATTCGGATGGAAGAAGAGACAACATATCTCCGGAAAAGATATGCAAGAAACGAATTTAACAAATAACTTACTGCAATCTCCTTTATACAGTTCCTGAATAAATTCTGATTATATTTTCTGTTTTTAAATATTAGGATTTCTTCCTGAACCAGTAGTGAACTCTGAAAAAAAAAAGACAACAACAACCACTGCCATTATCTCACTCCAGTTACTGAACCATGGCTGAGCCTAACATCAAAGTAACTTCTACATTGATCACTTCAAGCAACACACACAGAAATTTCCTTTGTATACCGTAAAACCCCTTTTGCATTGCTCCAATGCCCCCAATCTGGTATGTAATCTATGGACTCCCGAAGAAAGAAAGCTCTCCTTCTTTACCTCGTCATCACTAATAACCTAGCCATTTCAATGTCCTTTCTTTCTTACTCCGGATATTTCCGAAAAATACAATACTTTCTTATTCCTTGCATCCACCTTTTTTCTATTGTCTAACTTTCTCATTACTCTGTAAATGGTGCTCTTATAGATGTAAATCTTTTTACATCTTCTGTATGTAACCTTAATTCTCACCATTAATTTCTAATGCCACATTGTATTTGTGAGTTTTAAGTACCTCATTGGTGAAAATAGTACTGTATAGTAGATCTTTAAAAATGGTTACTCGTCAGGGAAATGCAAAGTATATCACGGGTTATTGAAGCTAAATCGGATAAACAGACTAACTGAAACTAATGAACTAAGCACCCTCATTCCTGTCAATTTTTTTATTGCACAAGAAAAATTATGGTGACAGGGACAAAGAAGGATAAAGGGAGAAGTGGACATGAGGAAAATGTCAGTCATTAAAGACAAACCTCTGATCGCCCTCTTAATTATTCCTTCCATAATCTTGCCAGAAACGTACAGCTACCACGTTCAAAAGTGCGCACAGGCATACACATGGACACGTCAGTATACGCTTACAAAGTGCAACTCATTTAGGCAGGTACTCGAGCCAAATTTCCAACCACGAGGAAAAGTACCTGTTAGCATGCTGGAACGAGTTTCCGGGTATAAATGTTCGTCAATCGAGTTTATAATCCAAAGGTGCTTCAGTGGGAAGGATCATGTGCAATTAAGTCATTGGTCCACTTTTCTTAACAAGGTATCATTATTGCAAATATTTACCTTGGCCTTTCGATTAAATATGTTGCACCTCAATTAGATGATCTGTGATCAAACATCATTTTACAGCAAGATGACGCCCCACAATATTAGGGATTACAAGATCAAAAGTTCAAAATGGTGGAATAGAAAGAATGGCAGAACTCCATGGCCATCTTGTTCGCCAGATATTACTCCCCTAAACTCCTTTCTAAGAAGTTTTATTGGAGATACCACTGACCACAAACAAAAAATCACAAATGTCACTGCCACCATTAACGCGGCGTTGCTAAAAAATCCAGGGTAAAAAAGTAAACGAAATCTTGTTTTGCTTCATGTAACTAGTGGTACCCATATGGATGTGTATCAAATATCCTATAAAGTAACTTCCATTACCTATAAGAAATGGTCTATCAAAAAGAAAATGCAAAATATATCAAAATCAATTCATTAAAAATATAAATGCTAAAACATATAAACGTGCTGAAAAAATATGAAATTAAAGCAATAATGTAATTTAAACACGATTACTTAGAATGGTATAGAAATCAAATCATGAGATGCTATAGAGGTATGTGCAACAAAATATTTTCCTAACCTATACCGTGTTAAAGTTGGGATTAATGAATTAACATGTAAAATTTTCCCTTTCTCAACGCGTAAATTAAAAGAAAAAGAGAGTCCACAAGAAATTATAAACTCAGGATCTAGATAGTCTCCCAGTAAAAATATATACAATTTTTTTTATTGTAATTTAAGAAGATTCTAGTGACCTATTATCATATATATTAATGGAAATTATAAGTTTAAGTATGTCACAGCATATACATATACTTATATATATATATATATATATACATTTATATATATATATATATATATAAATGTATATATATATATATATATACACACACACATATATATATATATATACATATATATATATATATATATACATATATATACAGTATATATATATATATATATACATATATATACACACATATATATATATATATATATATAATTCATACTCCTAACGTACGAAAACTTTTACAGATATGGTTGTTTTACATAAATACTTAATAACCTTTAACATCATTCTTATTATTGAAATGTTGTATAGTTACTTTCATTGCAAACTTTAACCCTTTAGCAAACAAGTAGCCTGAACAGGATACATTAATCAAACACCTTAAAAGTCGAATGCATGCAACCGTTGTTACGTAGAAAACGCAATGTGGTTTCACACAATAGGACCATATTTCAAGTCTATACCTACCCAACTGGTATGTAATTGTGTTTGCATATGCGTGGGAAACCAAGGCAAAGCGAGTCAGTGTCTTCCAAACTCCTTTAGGAACAACATGTGCCTAGAATTGTGTCAGTGGACCAGACCAAACGGTACTACATTGAATCCTTTACTCTGGTTACGACTCATTTTCTCTTTGCTTGCACATTCATTGATTAGCCTGGTCTATTCACATGCATTATTCTCCTCTGCCATCAAGGGGTTAACTAATCCTCGGTAATTGTTCAGTGTCTGCTTACCTCTTGGTAAGTGTAGAAGAGTCTATTTAGCTATGGTAAACAGCTCTTCTATGTTGGATATGTTAATATTTTAGTATATCTTAGTGATATGTAGTGCTTCCTATTGCCTATTACTTTAGGAAAGTGGAATTTATGAGACAAATACGGAAAAAAATATTCATTTTGTACTCAGATTTCAGTTTAAGTGCAAGTGGTGAACAGTCATTTACATTGGAATTTCTATGGTCATTGTGGGAATATTACTTAGTGTATTATATGGTACTATAGCGTAGTTACATATAGTGTTCCCTAGCACCCTTATCATTGTAAAAGTAGAGTTGATTTTATAGCAAAGGTATAATCAAATACATATTCCTTCTGTCAATATATGACCATCATCACATTTATAAGAAAGAATGTAAATAGAAACATATAACATATGTTTTATTTTTCAGCCTCCAAAAATAAGATTCTATAGCTCCAGGGATGCCTGGCGTTAAATGGGTGGTACCATTGGGTGAGTTTAAAGTCTGTGAAGACCTCCTTGAAGCCACCGGTAATGAAACACGCAATCCTGATTCCCACTTTGATACAAATGAAGAGTATTTCCTACTCCATCATGTTTCTAATGAGTTAAAACAGTTGATTTCTAAAGGATACCGGATGCCATTATGATGACTAACTTTCGTGAATTGTATTGAATTGTAAGGCCTACTACCATGTACAGTAACTGTAAATTGAGAGTTTCTCCCTATTTTTTTTTTATTTAAATTACTTACTTTATCCTTTCAGCAAGATATGTCAATAGTTTGAAGCCTGAGTAGATCCCAGAGCTGAACACCTAGTCCAAGAATTAAGAGGATGACCTGGTAACCGCAAAAGAGTAGGGCAAATGTCACTGATGTAAATCTTAAGGAAAGGGTGTGGAACAAGAAAGATGTCACCTACAATGGGCAGTCTTACTTTCGTTCAACCTCCTCTAATATCATTATCTTCTCCGGACTAGATATGCTAACAATGTCTACTGTGGAGGACGTGGTCCACCAGACGAATGTCTATGAAAAGCAGTAGGATGTGGTCACAACCTTTACCACCGACATCTTTGGAAGGATGGTGTATATTAGCATCGTCATATATATGGGCATCGTACACATGCCTACAGGAACGGGATTACTGGTCACAATGGATGAGGAAAAAACGGGTGGCATCTGTTGTCATTATGAAGGTTCTGAATGATGAGGTCCCTTATACATTTCAATATCAAGGAGAATGTTGGACCCCTACTGACTGATTTTTCAAGATTTAGACACTTTTCAATTATATCACTAGAGTTCCAGTAAGGTGGCATAAGCACCAATGTAGTTGATAAATGAAATTCTGTTGACCTAAAAGTTGAACAGGCTGGAGCCTTAAGGCAGCGCATTCAAAGTAAGCCTGACAAGTCCGTGTACAAGCTGTCTTGTCAAGGCAGCATTCGTGACTTTAATAATAATATCATCCTCAACCAGGGCGGCATCATTTTGATGGCAGATGTGGGGCACTTTATGTACCAATAGGATTGGTTATCTTATGCTCACATCTATCAAAGAAGTGTATGAGAGAGGTGTTTCAAGTAGTAAATATGAGGTCTGCTGTTCTAAATTAATCCTAGCTATTCTGTGGAAGGATTAAAGTTTTATTACATTCCTGTCATTGGATATTGGGGTAGTTCCAATGACGTCAGTTCTGTGTTACTTTATACAGTAAAAGAAGGTGCAGCTTCCCTATCCTAATATAATAAAGGAATACAATAGAAAAATGAGTGACATCAACAACTCGTACATACTGCCCAAACTCTACACAACTCCTCTGTAGGCTAGCAAGTGGTACATCAAGCGCTCTGGATACATCCTTGACTTATGCAATTGCAATGTCTGGCTTCTGTGCAAGAGAGACTAAAAGGCACAGAAGGAGAAGCTCATACCCCTCAAGACCTTGCGGCTTCATCTTTCGTGTATTGTAGGAAGACAGAAGATTGTGACCCCTAAAGATATCCATCTCGCTTTTCACTTGGAACCCATACCATTGTTGAAGAATGGACAGAAAGCCAACAAGTAGACCTGTGAGCTCTCTTCCAAAGATCTTCCATACGTGATGGATGTTCCCCATCTGCTGAATGACAAAATTTTATCGGACTCCAGGAAAGTTTCACCCTTGTCATTCATTGTCCAGATAGTAAGGCAAGTTCTTGCCCTTAGTGTATTACTAGTACCAAGTACCTCCTTTTTTTTCACTATCCAGTTGTATCTCTGGTTCTTATTTTTGTATCTGCAATGTCCTCTTGATTATTATTTCGTATGACTTTTATATTTACATAATCATTTTGTGTTTGTATTGCTTTAGTGAAGTCATTTTAACCTTTCTTCACTGTAATTGTATATTCTGACCTATTTTATTTTTATTTTTTTGTGTGTGTGCAGGTTTTAGTGCCTTATTTCCGTAATTTCCATGACGTGTTCTTGTATATTTTTATCTTCCTGTGTTTGTGGGCCTAAATTAGTTTTTCTGTTTATGTTAAATGCACATATAAGGTATCTTAGTGCCTTAATCAGTACTAACTAGTAGCGTATTCTTGTTTCTATCAGTAAGTGTTAAGTTTAATATACGTGTATATTTCTTTTTCGCCTTATCCGATAGATCAGAATAAAAAATAGTTTTATTTGAGTAAATCTGATAATGTTCGAAAAAGTCATTTTTTCTTTTTTTAATTTAGACAAAAATAGTGGCAATCAGAGATTTACATTGGGTAAGTACTTCCATGTGTAGGAAAAACTTCACAAATCTCAATACTGGTAATGTGTACTGAAGCACAAAAGGGAATAGCATGTTTACCTGTAAGCCGGGTGAGTAGCGGGTGTGGGCAACTCTGCAACGATAAAGGCGACCTTCTTAAAGAAATTTCAGGGGTAATATTGTCTTACAAAAGCCTCTGCTTTGACATGCTAAGATGGATATCTTATGTATCCCCATTATTCCTATAGGGTTAAAACAATGCAAATACTTAAGAAAACCTTTCGTAACTTGATGCACTACTCTCCATTTGCGTTGTATCAATTGCTTGAAACTTGAAACTTGAAATCTTCCCAGTCTCTGATGCATCTTGTAATGAAGCAGTCATTACATGTGAAGCATGTGCTATCTGTGCGAGTTTCAATTAAAGTATACTCTTAATACAATACTTTTTCTATACAGAAATGTTCAGCCCACATACGATTATAAGAGTAGTTCAATTGAGTATATGCCAATATTGATTGTCTCGAAGTAATTCGATTAATTTTAGAATTTTATTAAATTTCAAAATAATGCTAAAGAATACAGTAGGTAAGGAGTTTATAGACTATCCATTGAATTTACAGATTGCATACATTTTAAATATAGTGCCTCGGTAAGAAGCATTTGTCGGTGTAGTAAACAAGTCTTATCTATTTTTTGCTGTTGATAATACCTCCATAGATATGAAAAACAAAAATAATGGTCATTTAAATTAAACTTTTCCTTCATTCAAAAGGAGTGTCGTAGAACAGTTGTACTGCCTAATTCATTGGTATATTATTATTAATATTATTATTATTATTATTATTATTATTATTATTATTATTATTATTATTATTATTATTATTATTATTATTATTATTATTATTACGCCAAGCAATGAAGTTCGAAGGTAGTGTTTTACACCACTTTTGTGTGTATATGCTTGTTTATGTGTGTGTTTGTTAGTGAACACCTTCCTTCCCACAATTTCAATCGCAGACTAATGAAACTAGCAGGGATTAACTGGTATGTAGAAAGATTGAAATGATTGAGTTTTTGAAGGTCAAGGTCATAAATCAAGGTCACGGTCAAGAAAAATAAGTTTGGACATCATTGCCACATTGACTTCAAACTTGGTTCATATTTCAGTGTATGAAAATCATCGTCAATTGATTTATGTTAATGTCTAATATCAAGGTCAAATCCATAGTCAAGGTCAAGCAAAAGGTCAAAATCTGGTCATCAACCATACGACCACAGTTTTAATCGGAAAGTAATGAAACTTGCAGGGATTTCAAACTGTTATGTAAAGAGCTGGAAATTGTTAAATTTTGTATGGTCGAAGGTCAAAGTCATGGGCGAGAAAAACGTCCATATAACGAAATCAGCCATAAGTTTGGACATCCTTCTTACAGAAACTTCATACTTACTTCATATTTGAGTGTATGAAAACCTATGCCAATTAATACATGTTAAGGCCAAAGTTTAAGGTCAAGGTCGATCAAAATGCTGATACTGCATGATAAAAAAAAAATATATCAATATAAAAAAAACGTATATTTCTTTTTATTTTTATTAATCTGAAAGAAATATAAATAAAAGCTTTCGGGAAAGTAAATGTATCATAGAACATGTTTGAAGAATATCTTCAACAGAAAACAA
>NC_090734.1:21977390-21979890 GCF_036898095.1 Palaemon carinicauda | reverse complement strand
AGTTAGAACTATGTAAAAAGATAAAATACGGTGTGAAGGTTTATAAATTTTTAATAAGAAATCTACGTCGTATAGAGATAAACATTAATCCAAGCAATATGATTGCAATGTTCAGACGTTGATAAAGTACTTAAATATTGTTCATATAGAATTTAAATAGCACTTCTTCAGGCACCTAAATTACTGAGACGGATAATGTTATACATAACTGGGTTATACTACTAATTAAGTAATGGGCACAGCGTAGGCCTAATGATGGTAGAATATCCAATCATCAAATTTATTATAACACTCCCTACTCAAACTTAGGAGTTAGATTCTACAATGCTACCATCCAAAAGTATTTCAAATTATCGTACGTTTCAATGAGTCATATTCTCTTTTAGGTACCAATTACAAATCAAGGTCTGTTGGAACGCAGCTGGCCTTTTTTGCTCTTTTTTTATGAGAGAATTTTTTCTTTTTATTTTGTGATATTTTAGTGGTATTGAATTTCATTGTTTTATGATTCTTACTCCTCGATCCTCTAGATTTGTGTGATATGGGTGGAGAAAATAAGTTATGCTTATTTATTCTCATTTACCTGTTATAAAGACAAATGATAGTTTACTTTGTTAAAATACACATGTACACCTTTTCAAGTTAGATCTAATCTATACATATTCTTTTGTATTATTTGTAGTCGGTGCTTTCTCTACTCCAAAATGACAAAGATATGAATAAGCAAACACGAAGCCACGCCAAAAAAAAAAGTTTATTCCAATAGTGATTATCAATGACAATAGGCAAAAAAGGGAGGTTAGAAGATCAATATCTTCAATATTCAGAAGTTGAAAACCACATATATTTCGATATCTGTAAAATATGGCATAACCCTACCCCATCCCATTTGAATTTTAATGTCTAAAACCGAATATTTTTTTTCCCTAAAGTCAAGCAACTGCTCAAACAACAGACATGAAAGATGTACGCAAAACCATAGAAAAATTAAAGCTAGACTCAACTCATTTTCCAAGAAAAGTTATATCCACTTTTCTGCAAAGGTTATCCTCGGATTAGAAACTCTCTTCTGGAAGTATATAAGATTCATCGAACATAAGTGCAGAAACAAGATTATATATATATATATATATATATATGTATATATATATATATATATATGTATGTAGGTGTGTGTGCGTGTTTGTACGTCTATGTATTCAAAAGAGTACTCAGATTTTCTTAGATTAACGAACTGATTTGCTGGTCAATCTATTTTTTTTTATGTTATTTTGAAACAGCTCTGGGCGGAGCTGCCTCTGATAAAGAAAAAGTTTCTCGTGAGTCTGGAACTTGCAAGACTCTGACCGTAAGGTCAAGTCTGCACCTCTTGGGGGCTATGACTTATAGTCTAAGAGGCCCCATCTGGGCTAAATGCCCGGGCAATCTTAACCGACCAACCGCCATTGCATAATTAAAGGTCTCTTAAGAACAACATCACTTTCAGTTCTCTCTATAATGGCAGGCATTGCAACACCGAACATCCGCCGAGGAGCTGATTCAAATACCAAAAAATACAAACAAGAGAGAAATGAAAGGCACCTGATAGAAAAAGATCAAAATTCCACAATAGCTTCATAACCGCTATTAACCTCAACTCACTGAGTCAGCAACATACTACCTAGAACGCGGGAGAGAAGGAGACGACTGCCCACCTGGTGAGGCCATGCAGAGCACATATGAGTGTCTTCCCCACCCATGGAACTAAATTTTGTAGAAAAGATCTGGTTACTCCAGCAAGAGGTAGAGTTGGAAAGACAATACTCATAAGTGGGGTTCCGACCCATCGGCTGAGTTCCCAGAGAGATTTGGGCCTCTACGAATGTGATTAGACCATTAGACAGTGGATACAATGTTGGCACGATAAGGTGTGTAGACGAATGGATGAGTTACGTATGGAGCACTAAATATCCTAAAGTACATCAACTTTATTTCAGTGATTTTATATATACACACACACATATATATATATATATATATATATGTATATATATATATATATATATTATATATATATATATATATATATATACATATATATGTGTGTGTGTATATACATATATATATATATATATATAGGCCTATATATATGTATATATATATATATATATATACGGGGACCTTATAATATATTTTTTTTTCAATTAGGGTTTTACATTTAAAATCATTTGGAAGAAATAGTATGTTATCTACTAACACATAAATATACCTTTTATAGAATCTTAACTGAACGTTTTCTTACCAAATCATGAATTTTGATACTATGATTTTTCGTTGTATAAGGGCATACCTTCGAGTGTACAAGTATAAGATTGAAGTTTCTAGGTTTTGTTTCAGTTTTGCATTAGCCCGTTTTCACGTAAAATTTGGGGATTTTGTAAATGATTTTTACCTAGTTACGTTTTTTGTCGGACTATAAGCTAAATGGCAATGAAAGTGTAAGATTTTTATGGGTATTATT
>NC_090734.1:21967390-21972390 GCF_036898095.1 Palaemon carinicauda | reverse complement strand
TTAGTAACAGTGTTGGGGGAATTTGATTATACATATGCGTTTACGCAGTGGGCGTCTGTACTCATATAGATATTTTGATAGAATTGAAAGGGGTCAAAGAGATAGAAAAAAAAAAATACAGCAGTCATGGCTCCTCCTGTCAGCCCTACCCCTGGACCTAGTGGTGTAGGCCAGGCTAATCCTCCTCCAATTGTGACGCTTGTAAATGCCAGGTCAGCAATCCTTCCTTTTCAAGGTCGGGTCAACGGGTTCTTGCCACAAAATGTGGAGTCATGGATTTCATCCGTTGATGCCCATTTTAAATGCCAAACAAATGGTAGATCCTTTTGTACAATTACAAGAAGCTAAAAGTTTTATAGATTTTTCTAAGGGGGATGCGAGTGCGTATTTAAGAGGTGTTTCATTTCAGGAAGCAGTTACTTGGATGATTTCAAAGTTAGGTTACGCGCGATCTATGGGGGTGAGGAAGCCTTGGATGTAGTGTTAACGTTACGAAATACACTTAATCAAGCCACTATGAATCGGCTTAATGTTATTGAGAGAGCAGCTCTCATAGCTGATAGGCTTAACGAATATCAGGACATTTTAGGTAATTCCACTTGGGTTACTAACAATAACATCTCCGTGAAAGATTTTTTACGATTAATGTATTTAACTTGCATGACACTTATGTTGCCTGAAGCTTTAGTGCGGTGCTTTGATAAGAAGTTAATGCCTGCAAGTACGGAATTGGATGTCTATAAACAGATAAAGAAACACATGTCCAAGTGTCCAGATCTCGATCCCGTGTTAACTCAAGTTTTTGCTAAGAATGAAACAAAACCACAAACAGTGAACGTAATTAACAGTCCAGTAGCGGGAGTGACGTGTTACAACTGCAAACGTCAAGGTCACATAAGCGCAGACTGTAGAACGAAATTTTGCTCAGTTCACAACACAGCATCACATTCTTATAGTCAATGTTACGCGCGTAAGACACAACAATATCCTAGAAATACACAGTCAATTCCACAGTCAGTTCCATATGGAAATAAAAAGAAAAATCCTCATTTTAACAATAAGAAGAAACAACAAAATGTCAATGCAGTTCAGAGTCCGAAACAAACAAACACTTCTTCAAATATCGCTGAGCCTGGGCCGTCAAACCAGACCTCGCAAGGTCAGTCTAATTTTCAGAATGTGCAGAGCAAAGCAAATACCACATAGTTAACTCTAGAGGGGAAGAGAGTGATGTTGGGTTAAGGTCATTTATGTCAACATCAATAGTATTGAATAATCAATTTAATGTTTTATCAGATAATTGTGAGACAATAGATTTTCCTATGAAACACACGGCCGAATTAAGTAAAACAGTGCATGCTCCCGTAGATTTGCAACGAATTCATACAATAATAAGCCAAAATGAGTTACGGCCAACCTTATATGCTGTAAATTTAGAACACAAATCCTTTACGTTATTTTTTGACTCTGGTAGTCCACGTAATATTATGGATTTGAAGACGCATCATTTGTTGTTTCCGAACTTTCCGATTGAAAAATCAGGAATTAGACTTTCAGGTATAGGAAATAATGAATTAAACGTCATAGGCATAACTCATATTCAGTTCAGAGTCGGTAATCGCACGTTTGCCGATACATTTGTTGTTGTAAAAAACATTAATATGTATCCAGCTGTAATTATAGGATACCCATCTATGGGAAATCAAAACATTATCTTAGCTCCTGCCAAGCACGGCGTGTATATCAAAGGGAAATTCTATAAGTCTTCTAATACCTTAAAGTCAGTTTTGGATAAAAAGGAGACGACAAATGTAACCGTAACGTACGTTGAAGAACCAATAACTTGTCTCACTAATAAGGAAATAATATACGCGACCCAACAGAATTCTCGTTCACCCCGTAATATCATCTTGCACGCAATATATCGAACCAAACATACCTTCGAATTTAATAGTGCAAATAAAGAAAACACTACCGGGATCTGAAATATTAATCCTTTCCGGTACTGTGAAAACTAACGGATTGTCTGTCACACAAGCTATTTATACAGTAGGCTCACATCAGCAATGTAATATCGAAGTCTGTAATCATTTAAATAACACGTTAGTAATTCACAAAAATCAACATATCTTGGATGTAGAAGTTTATAAACATCGTATTCTTACCGTTGCTGAAATCAATCACTCTCAATCAGTTGCGGATTAATCCCTTTTGCAATCTATTAAAAATAAAATCAGTAAGGACATTCAAGACGAAGAAGTTCAGCAGAAAATTTTTGAACTTTTAACTAAATATACAGATGTCTTTTCCACTACGGATGGATCCTTAGGAAAAACAGATGTGATCGAGCATCAAATAAGGTTAAAAGACAAGCAGAAAATTATATATGTACCCCTCGTACAGACTCCCTATGAAATTCCAGAATGAAATAAATGATGAAGTAGGTAAAATGTTAGAGGAAGGAGTCATTAGAAAATCAAATAGCCCTTATAATTTTCCTTTAATAGTTGTACCGAAAAAAGATCGAACATGGCGTATCTGCGTCGACTTTCGTCGTCTAAACGAGGAACGATCCCTGATCGATTCCCAGTGCCATGTACTGACGATATTTTGTCTTTGTTAGGTCAGAATAAATATTTTACCAGTTTGGACTTACTTAAAGGCTTTCACCAGATATCATTAGAAGAAGATAGTATCCCATACACAGCCTTCAGCACAGCCAGGGGACATTATGAATTTTTGCGGATGCCTTTTGGTTTACGTTGTGCTCCTATAACATTTACAAGAATGATTAACATAGTGTTTGGAGACTTGTTAGGGGATATATTGCATGCCTATATGGGATGATCTTGTAATCTTTTCCAACACCTTAGAAGAACATCTACGTAAGTTAGAACTAGTACTACAGAGATTAAGACAACATAACTAAAGGGTAAAGATTAGTAAGTGTGAATTTTTCAAAACAGAAATGATATATTTGGGTTTCATGGTGTCAAGCCAAGGTCTTAAAGTAGTCCATGATAAGGTGTCGGCTATACGTAATTTTCCCATACCTACTAATGTCAAGGGAATACAACAATTTCTGGGTTGTAGTGGATATTACAGGCGTTTCATACGCAACTATTCAATAATAGCCGCTCCTTTAACTGATCTTACGAAGAAGGGCGTAGATTTCATATGGTCTGAGCAACATCAACAGGCGTTTAATACTTTGAAAGATGAACTGTGTAGTTCTCCTATCTTAAAATTTCCTGACTTCGGTAAGGAATTCTTCATTGCAACAGACGCCTCAGACTTAGGAGTAGGAGGGGTATTGCTTCAGCAATATGATAAACAGTTTTTCCCGATAGCTTTCTATTCTCGAAAATTGAGAACTTCCGAAGTAAGTATGCGGTAATAGACAAGGAAGGACTAGCTATTGTTAATTCGCTAGTGCATTTTAAGTTCATAATTTACGGTTATCCCGTTAAGGTTCTTACTGACCATAAACCACTAACAGAGTTCTTTAAAGGCTTCAATCACAGCCCTAAACGAACTCGGTGGCATTTGATCATTCAAGATTTTGGCGCAAGAATTGGGTATTTACCTGGGAAAGCAAATATCATTGCGGATGCATTATCACGCAACCCCGTGTCATCTTGTACGGAGCCTTTAGCTGAATTAATAGATATATCAACATCCATGCCTATTGTAAAAACAATATCTGAACAAGAAGATTTAGGCTGGAGCGCTGAATTGTTACAGACTGAGCAAAGAAAAGATCAGAAAATAGAAACAATTATAAATGATTTGAAAGGCAATCATGAGGAAAAGGAATATATAAAGTATAAGCAGCAGAATTATGTAATCAAAGATAATATTCTGTGTAGGACTGTGACAAGGAAAACCCGCAATACACCACATGTAACTAACGACCAGGTAGTAGTACCAATCTCACTTATTTCCACTGTCCTGAATTGGTTGCATTCAAATCCATTACATGGACACCCTGGGTTCTCATTAATGTCACAGAAAGCCAAATCATTGTTTTATTGGCAAACAATGCTTACAGATATAAAAAGACACATAGCTAATTGTCGCACATGTCAGGAAAACAAAGGGCATACGAAAACACCTGTCAGCCTAGGAGCTTATCCTGTGCCCAATCAACCCTTTGAAAGAATACATTTAGATTTGTTAACAGGATTTTTACGAGTCAGACAGAGGAAATAAGCACCTCTTAGTAATTATAGATGCTTTAACTCGATATACAGAACTAATAGCGCTTAAAACTAAAACTGTGATTGAATGCGCTAGGAAGTTTTACGAGTGTTACATTTGTAAACATGGAATTCCACACATGATAATCTCAGACTCGGGTGGTGAATTTAATAATCACTTTCTTACCTCATTGTGTGAATTCCTCAACATAAAGAAGATTAATACCATGATATATCACCCAGAGTCGAATGGGCTAGTGGAAAGAGCAAATAGGAAGATATTAAATATATTGAGGGTAACACTAGGGGGATCAGACCCCAACTGGGATATTGCAATACCGGCGGCACTGAGTACTCTGAATCATTCATATCATATATCAATTAAAATGTCACCGCATGAAGCATTGTATGGTACCCCAGTTAGAAACACCTTTCCATGTATTAACGCCTACAACTAATCTATCAAATCCTTTAAAAGAATGTATAAATGCAAGTATAAGTCGATATGATATCCTTCGAAAGGATTTAGAAGAATCACAAATCATAATGAAAAGGAATCATGATAAAATAGCGAAACCAACTAAAACATATACCGTGGGTGATAACATCTATATTCAAATCAATGTCAGAAAAGGGCTCAACTATAAATTAACACCTAAGTTTGAAGGCCCATTTAACATTTTGGAAACATTAACGGCTAATAGGTTTAGAATTCAAAACGTAGCCCAACCCACGGATGAGAGAATAGTACCATTGGCTCACATAAGAAAATAAAAAGAAAAGAGAGGAAAAGAAGTGAGG
>NC_090734.1:21939744-21949744 GCF_036898095.1 Palaemon carinicauda | reverse complement strand
AAAGTCTAATATTTCAAATTGCAGTTATATGATTATTCCTAATAAATTCGAGTAAAAATTCCTCCTGAAAATACACAAAAATTTATTAATCAAATAAACCTTGAAATGATATTTAAGAAATCAAATCAGTCGGTTATGAAGTTAAACAAATATCCTGTTACCGTTTAGAATTACTTTGTTGTCTGCCTATCCATACAAATTTTAAGTTGTTTTCTGAAATTAGACTCTACTATAAGAAAAAAAAATATAATAGACAATTTCACAGTCTTATCCTATTTTATTAATTTTGAAGTCTACATGCTCCTCTGGAAAATTAAATACAGGATTATTTATCCTATTTTTCTATATGATTAACCACTCCTCAATATATTGATGAATAATTTTAGTTGTATTAAATTTAGACCAACATCATATCCTTTAATATTCCACATGTGTCCTCAACAGATCCTTATAAAATTTTCTAATATTATTATTATTATTATTATTATTATTATTATTATTATTATTATTATTATTATTATTATTATTATTATTATTATTATTATTATTATAATTATTATTATTATTGTTATTATTATTATTATTATTATTATTATTATTATTATTATTATTAGCTAAGTTACAATCCTTTATGGAAAAGCAGAATGCAATAAAACCAAAGGCTTCACCAGAGAAAAATCAGCCCAGTACGAAGAGGAAATTAAGATATAAATGAACTACAAGTGAAGTGATGAAACTTTTAATTAGAATATTTTAATAACAGTAACAACATCAAAACAGACCTTTCATATATTAACTATAAAATGAGACTGATTCGCCATTTCAACATAAAATCATTTGAGGAAAATTTAAACTTTTGATATTCCACCGATTCAACTATTTGATAAGGAAGATCATCCCATAGCTTGACCAACGCTGTGATAAAGCTTCTTGAATACTTTCTAGTATTAAGCCTTATGATGGAGAAAGCATGACTACTAGAATTATCAGCATACAAGTATTACGAACAGTATGTTACTGTCCGGGAAGATCTAAATGCAAACGATGGTCAGAATTATCAAAAAAAGGCTTAGGCTACATGCATAACAATATAAATTAACGATAGTGCTAGAGATAAATATCTATATTAGGAATAAGAAATTTAATTGACAATAAGTTCCAGTCCAACAAATTAAGACAATATTCACTAGTTAAAGACCGGACACGAGAACAATACTCGAAACAAGGGAGGATGAAATAGTTAAAACACGTGTTCAGAATATATTGATAACCAAAAATCTTAAATGACTTTCTCAATAAACCTTTTTTTGTACCATCGAAGGAATGACTGTGTAATGTGTTTTTCAAAACCAAATTTGCTGTCAAGAATCACATCTAAAATTTTAAGAGCCACAAAGAGTTAAAGAAACATTATCAATGCTGAGATCCAAATACTTTGGAGCCACTGTCTTTAATCTACTTGCAATCATATTTTGAGTTCTGTTCGTATTTAACTTCAAGTCCCATAATTTGCATCATGCACTAATCTTAGCTAGATCTTTATTGACAATTTCAGCAACCCCATCCTCTAAATATGCAACGAGCTTGTGTTCCAAGCCGAGCAAAATGTCATTTGTATATAGTATGAAATATAATGGGTCAAGAGAACTACATTGAGGAACACCAGATAATATATTCCTTTACTCACTATGGTCCCCATAAATAACGACTCTTTGCAATGTATTTATTAAAAATTCAATTATAATTCTAAGAAAAGACCCACACATTCGCCATTTTTTTAGTACGACAAAAAAGGCCTCATAATTAACACGGTTAAAGGCCGGTCATATGATCTTCCTAGCCACTATCAAGGGATTTCTGTATAACATTGAATATTGTAAAAAGGGCATCACACCTTAAAAGGGCTTTACGAAAGTCATATGGCAAACTAGGCAACAGAAGATTACTTTCAGTAAACCTATCTAAAAAACTTTAGATATTATGGGAGTTATGGAAATTAGGCTCTAATCAGCTGGTAGTCGGACAGTAAAGCATTTATACAATGGAGTAACATAAATAATTTTCCTACAAGCGCTAAAAGTTCTTCTCCTTCCTAACTTGCACAAAATAACATATAAATGTAGAGCTAAGAAATCTGCAGTCTTTATGATAAACAAAGGAACAAAGTCATTTGGATCTACACCTCCCTAATCTTCGAGGTCCATCAAAATATTTTAAATTTCACGAGATCGAGAAACTAAACTAGTTAGTTTAGCCAAAGGAAAGTAAGAATGGGGGAAATAAAGTTTCACATTACTTTGTTTACTGTCAAACACATCAGCCAAAGGGATTACCTTTTCATTTGGACAGTGAGTTCCGGATCCATTTGGTTCAAGTAAGGAAAGAATTGATAAGCCTACACCAAAGACAGCAGAGTTTAGGGTAGCCATCATCATGTTCCTGGGTTGTACCACAACGAATTTCTTTTATGGTTAAGTTTTATTCCTTTCCAATTGCAGCATAAACTCTCTGATTAAAAGCTTTGAGCTAAGTATAGATTTTTCTAAGTCAAATCTCATCTGAGTATGACACATCAGGGACAGGTCTTCACTACTAATGAAATCAAGGTATGATCATATGTCCCAACTGGAAAACCAACCTTATTTGTTATAACGCCTGAGGAGTCGAGGTATATGAGGTCTAACCATTTAATAGATCTGTGAGTAGATTCACAAATGATTTTCTTACAAACTGATTAAGAGGCGAAGTCCGAAGCTCTGAAGCCATGGCAATATGTAGAAGAAACGGAATTTAACCACTCCTATGGCAAGCATTGAAATCTCTAACAATAAAACGAACCCTCTTTATCATCTTGTATCTCAGCCAAAATGGTAAGAGGACAATTAAAGATAGAATCAACTATGTCTGGATTCTTTATAATGTACATGGATTTGTAAAATTTCAGTTGCATTCCTTGCTTCACACATATCCTGAATCTTTTACTAAAAATATATATGATACACTTAATGCATCATGACAAATTATTTCTACATAATTAAATTTAGGTGTCATTATAAAAAGGGTTATTTGAAATGGTAGCTGATCCAAAGCCAATGAATAGAGAAATAGATGGATTCTAGGTCAGAGCATTTGAAGATATCTCTACAGAAAGTACAACAATCCTTTAACTACATTAAGATAGTAGTAAATTCCTATTGAGATAGGGGTTACACATATTCTTTGTTCCTTTCCTGTCTCCTGAAGCACCAGCCCTCCCAGAGCAGTTAGCAGTTAGGTTCAGACTTCTTGTGAGCCTCTGGAACCAAGGCTGGAAGTGACCTGACCTTTCATTTGAAGGGGCTAGGGTTCGATCCTAAGTATGATGTAGAATTTGATTTCTATTTGAGCACGATTTTGAATTGATTTTCATCCATATTGACTCATTCGGGGTAATTTGAATTAAATGCTATCAATTGTGCAACCTGGTAGGCCGGGAAGTCAGGGAAAACTTGCTGGTAAGAGACTGATGTCTCGCCAGGTAAATCCTGAATTGCAGTTAGCAGTTAGGTTCCGACCGTTCGAGCCTCTGGTGGCATACTTGGAAACGACCTGGCCATTCATTTGAATGGGTTAGGGTTCGATCCCAAGTATGAGGTGGGAATTTATTTCTATTTGAGCACGATATTGCGTTGATTATCATCCATATTGACTCATTAGGGGTAATTCGAATTAAATGCTATCAGTTGTGTCCCCTGATTTGCCGAGGAGTCGAGAAAAACTAGCTGGTAAGAGAGTGATATCTCGCCAGGTAAATCCCGAATTGCAGTTACCAGTTATGATCCAACTTCTTTTGAGCCTCTGGTGGCATGGTTTGAAGCGACCTGGTATTTCATTTGAAGGAGCTAGGGTTCGATCCCAGGTATGAAGTGGAAATTTATTGATCTTTGATCTCGATATTGTGTTGATTTTCATCCATATATATATATATATATATATATATATATATATATATATATATATATATATATATATATATATATATATATATATATATATATATATATATATATATATAAACACATACACACACACACACACACATATATATATATATATATATATATGCATATATATATATATATATATATATATATATATATATATATATATATATATATATATATATATATATATATATATATATATATATATATATATATATATATATATATATATATATATATATATATATATGTTAATTCATTTACAGAAGCAATTGATTTATATACATGTACATATATACAGTATATATATATATATATATATATATATATATATATATATATATATATATATATATATATATATATATATATATACATATATATATATATATATATATATATGTATATATATATATATATATATATATATATATATATATATATATATATATATATATATATATATATATATATGTTTTTGTGTGTTTGTATAAATAGGCAATTGGTAAGATTCTATTTATATTTTATATTTTCTTCATATTAGGAGTTGTAATTCTCCTGAATTCTAATATCAATGGTTACAGTTCATTTTTGAGAAGTAAAAAGGGAGATAAATCTGTTTGAATACGAAGAGGGAACTTGAGACTATAATAATCGGATATTAGTAAGCGAATATTATTTGGGAAGATGTTTCCATTGGAAATTCCCTCCTCCTCATCCGATTGGAAAATCTGTGTAGGAAAATGATTTTCATTAACTCCTACGGCACCTTTTCATATTTTCAGAATGGATATGGAGTTATGCGATCGAATTCCTTTTCCAAATTCCTTTGGGAAATCAGCAGGGTCTTGGCGCCTTAAGATCTGGTTGTAATACACCCAGATTTCTCTCTCTCTCTCTCTCTCTCTCTCTCTCTCTCTCTCTCTCTCTCTCTCTCTCTCTCTCTCTCTCTCTCTACGTGCGGCAAATATCGACGGTTTTTCGAGAGAATATTTTGCTAATTATTTATCGTATATATGAAAGAGTTAACATTCAACGCTGTCTCCCCCAAGAACAGTAATTTTTAGGTATGTGTCCCTTGAATATGCGAAAATAAATCTTAGATTGATTTTAGACGGTAATTAAACTATTTTTGCATTCTACCTATCTAACCCTACTGACTTGATCATTGATTAACGAAAAAGAGTGAAGAAGATAAAGTTTTTATAATGATTTTTATATTATTTATTATTTCTTATGAAAACCATTTTTATTTACAATCTTTGAATCAATGTTCAAAGATAACTGATAAAACAAAAGGAAAAATTAGAAAAGGATTATCTTGACGCTCAATCAAATCATACTGCAAGTATTGAAGTAAGAAAAACACAATAATAATTCCACTTGAGCACAAAAGAACCAATGTAATTTAGAAATAGTTTTTTTCTTAACTATCAAGTGGAAGCTCAATAATTAGGGCAATTGCTAATCAGATATATTGTTTTCATATTATCGTTAGGTACTTTAGGTAATTATACTAACCTCGGCTGTAATACGAGAGAGGTAAATCTGTAAACGAACTTCCTCTTTGAAAATGCTCACACATTCTATATACCCGTATATACTTTACTCACACACACAATCCCACACGTGTATATATATATATATATATATATATATATATATATATATATATATATATATATATATATATATATATATATATATATATATATATATATATATATATATATATATATATATATATATATATATATATATATATGCAAAAGTGTATGCAGCACGTCTTTAATGGTGGCTAAATATTTAGATTTATTTGATCCATGCGCACACACAAACGCACACGCAAACGCAAGCACACCGTGACTACTCATCATCCCATCCTGAGGGACGGGGAAAGACCAAGTATTTATATTTGTGGCACGTTGAACTTCATCAAACGACATGTTATATATATATATATATATATATATATATATATATATATATATATATATATATATATATATATATATATATATATATATATGTATATATATATATATATATATATATGTATATATATATATATATATATATATATATATATATATATATATATATATATATATATGTACGTATATATTATACATATATATATATATATATATATATATATATATATATATATATATATATATATATATACATATATATGCATATATGTATATTATGTAAACACACACACATACATATATATATATATATATATATATATATATATATATATATATATATATATTTATTTATATATATATATGCATATATATATATATATATATGTATGTATGTATGTATATATATATATATATATATATATATATATATATATATATATATATATATATATATATTATATATATATATATATATATATATATATATATATATATATATATATATATATATATATATATATATATATATATATTAATCATACTGTAGATACATATAGATGTATATACACATTTGAATAATCATGCAATATCTAAAGGCATTAACACATTTCAATAGATCCCTACTGAAATAATAAAGATGCCTGAAATACCTGTGCTAGAGAAGACTTTCTTGTTTTTAAAGCTTCGGTTTCCCAAAAATAATTACGCTCACAGGTGGATGCTGATTTCTACGCAATATTAAAATTCTTATATTTATCTTTTCTATGTTCAAAATAACCAAAATAAATAAGATTGATTTGTTATTGGAAATCATAGTTTAATCTTGCTATCCGTTTTCAATATCGCCTTTTAACTTCGTATATAATAATAGCGAGTACACTTTTAATACTAATCTATATTTTGTTAAGAATAAGAGATAAGTTATCACGCATTGGACATCCAAATACAAGTACTTCATGAATTATGCAACATCTGCCAGGAGACCTCCGCATACTGAAAAATTTGGATTCAATTAGAGAAGAGGCATCGCATATAATATTCTATTCACTCAGGGTTTGATAATCTACGAGTGCGTTGTTGTAATTTCTTATAAAATTACGGAATAAAGTTAAATAAAATTAAGAAAATTATAAGTGATAACACTTTAAGTCGCGATGCACTGTTTGCACATTAGCCTATATGTTTTACATATTACTATCGCTCTGTGACATGGGTGTCATGTAACCTATGCAGTACTATCATTGTTGTGAAAGACTGTTAAAATTATAACATTAGACTCTCATCATAGTAAATCTTTCTTAATCTTTCCTTTATCAGTTGTTTCTTTTTTTTTCGTAATAATAACACCTTTTCCAGAAACCTGAATGATTACATTTTCCGTTCATCTGGTTATTCTACGTTGACTCTAAAATTGGTCAAAATATCAAATTCAATATCGTTACCAGCCAGAGATTTCATTGGTCAATTGATTATAATCATCCGGTTCTTCAGGCCTGATTTTATTCTGCTCTGCAGTGGGCAGAATGTAATTGGAAGAAATTGAAGATAAACATGAAAAAAAGAAGTGATTGAAATAGCTTTTATTAATGATTCCTTGGAAATATTACTGGAATGATACGGTCGTTCCCTCTTATGTCATAGTCATTATAAGAAATATTATGTAAAACCATTATCCCCGTGTTGACTTCCACTAGAGTGACCAAGATAGTTTTTAAAGAAAGACTCGGTGATTTGCATATTTCCTGGAACAATCAAGTGGTGGTTTGATTCTCATGTTCGAGAAGAGAGCTAATGGATTCTAGGCTGCTGTCGTGATACATCGAGGACTGGGACAGAAAATATCACAATCGGTGGACACTTACGTTATCTATTTGGGTAATTCTCGGTAATTTCACTAAAAATCCAGATGCATCGCAAAATTCAAATAAATAATTGTTTTGGTCTCTGATATCACATTACCCTTTCTCACTAGGCATCGGTGAGAGAAAGGTTGGGCGTAACTATTTCTAAGTAACTTCTAAAATCATAGTCAATGATTCCACCCGAAACATCAATGAAAGCGTAACGACTTGTTAAAAACCAATTCCATTTCTAATTAGAAATATGACAGTAGTTGGTTGTCCTTGGCACCAGCCACCCATTGAGATACTACCGCTAGAGAGTTATAGGGTTCTTTGACTGTCCAGGTAGTACTACATTGAATTCGTCTCCTCTGATTACGGCTCATTTTGTCTTTGCTACACTTACACCAAATAATCTGCCCTATTCTTTCTACATTCTCCATTGTCCTACTACATCTGACATCACTGAGATTACCAAACTATTAATCTTCTGACAAGGTTTTAAATACTGCAAAGTAATTGTTCAGTGGCCACTTTCCTCTTGGTAAGGATAGAATAGACTCTTGAGCTATGGAAAACTACACTTCTAAGAGAAGAACACGCCAAAATCAAACCAATGCTCTCTAGTCTTGGGTATTGCCATAGCCTCTCTACCATGTCATTCCACCGCCTTGTATTATTGTTCCCTTGCAAGAGGGTAAACTCAGGATCGTTTTGCTATTTTATTTCCCTTCCTCTTTTTTCTCTTTTTATTTTTTTGGAAGTTTTAATACTTTACTTATGAAAGATCTAATTTAATTTTGTTGTTATTCCTAATATATTTTTTTTTCACTTATCTTGTAGATTATTCATTCCTTTTTTCCTCCCCTCACTGGGATTTTCCGGTTTTGAAGCTCTCGGGCTTATAATATCTTCCTTTTCCATGTAGGGTTATAGCTTAGCTTTCAATAATAATAATAATAATAATAATAATAATAATAATAATAATAATAATAATAATAATAATAATATAATAATAATAATAATAATAATAATAAAAATAATGATAATAATTATAATAATAATAATAATAATAATAATAAAAAAAAATAATAATAATAATAATAATAATAATAATAATAATAATAATAATAATAATAATAATAATAACTGGGATCTTAAATTAAGTTGATTAAAAAGGATTCCAGTAAGGGACGAAATGTTTTTTTAAAGGTGAATTGGTCTTGAAAGAAAGAAACAGCGGCCAACAAATAAAAAGAATAGAAACATAGTAGTGTCAAAGCGAGAGAAGATGAAAGAAGTTACCTTCGCCTAACATTCACATGGTAGCAGGTCGATCCTAGCCAGGGATCGTGAGTTTAACTGACCTGTTCACTGGGAGGCCGCGGCAGCGGTGCGCAGAATATTGGGGGTTTGCACTGACCCGGTCGTCGTTTTAGTAAGCATCTATTCTGATGAAACTGGAACCGAAGCCAGACACCTTTACCTTTATTGCCTGCTCCCATCGCCTCTCGATATTAATGACACTAATCAAGCAGAAATACCTAAACGAAGTTGTAATAACAAGAGACGCGAGAAAAATACAATAACTGAACGAATTTAGTATATGATTAGTTCATGGGGTGATGGAAAAGTAGGATAGTACTGAAGAAGTGAAAGAGAGAAAAATCTCATAATAGAATCCTCAAAGGGAGGAAAACCATCGATGTCACGGTGTAGAAGCAAAAAGGAAGAATCTAACGACTGATAATAATGACGATGACGTTTCTGGTTGGGCCAATATAACTGTTCCGTGTGTTGTTCTAGCAACTACCTAAACTGAAAAGTCAGTTATCTTGTTAAAGAGGCATGATAATCTTGAGAGTAAATTAGCCATATATCAAACAATCAAAGTTCTAGACAATTTAACAAGAAAAATCACAAAATACAGTATACCTCTATTTATTTTATATATTTTTGTTGTCCTTAACCGAGATGTACAGTTAGAATCATAAGAACGTGGACAATCAGGGGAAATCTTTCGGTTGATGTCTCTAGTGCTCCCATGACAAAACAGATAACGAGTTGCTCTTCTTACAACCTAGCGAATCAAAGACTGTAAAAAAGCATAAAAAAGTTAAAAATCGAGTTGCCATATTTCATTCAGTGTTATCATTTGTTGTCTCGAATACCCACCACAAATACTGAATAAACAAACAAACAGACACACCCACACACACACACACATACACACCCACCC
>NC_090734.1:21927244-21929744 GCF_036898095.1 Palaemon carinicauda | reverse complement strand
AACCGAAAATATAAATAAGGAATATGTTTTGCCCGGGTCTATCAGATCTGATTAACAGTGCTGTATGGGATTTAGCCACTCCACTGCGAGATGACAATATCTGGTCGCTCAGACGATCGTGCCCATACTGTGGTATAACCGAATAAGGTTAAATGGCTCGATATACCCCTGAGCGAATTAGGTGAAGTTAGCCGTCTCGGCTAATTGTAGGCAAAAAGGTCACGACCTGATGCCTGGGAGCTCACCATACATGCATCTTCTGCATCGACACGCTACAAACTATTCCTGCTCTTCATTTAATAATGCCGACCTCGTGTAATGCTTATAAGTGTAATCGAATATTCAACAAAATATTTAAATTCAACTTTTATATTTCATTGGTGAGTCCTTTATTTTTAATGTTATTTTTACCACATCCTCGAGCTATATCAAAATGGGACCAGGCAGTTGATGGAAAACCGGGATTCACTAGTCTTTCGTTTTCTGCACTGAAGATGAAAGCTGATGCAACACTAAAACCCAGTATACCATTATTAATTTCATTGATAATGGATGAAATAGCAATTAAGTAATAAATCGAGTGGGAAGGCACAAGTTCTTACGTTTTTGTTGAAATGGGTACTGAACTGGAGGATGATACCATCCCAGTTGCAAGAGAATCACTTATTTTTATGGTGAACTCAGTGAATGGTAGTTGGAAATTACCAATAGACTATATTTTGATTAACGGACTAGGTACAGCCGATAGTGTTAATTTGATAAGGACATGTTTGACTAAGCTACATTCAGTGGGGGTCAAAATTGTATATAACCTTTGATTGCTGCTATGGTCAAAGAGCTTGGTCGTAGTCTAGATTCTGTAAATATAAAAACTTATTTTCTTCATTCAGTGACACAAGAGCAGATATTTGTAATTTTTTTTTACTGCTATGAGAATGTTAATTAGGAATGCATTATGGGAAAAAAACTTTTTGTTAATAAGGAGGGAAACTTTATCAAATGGGATTTAATTGAAGATTACATAAGCTTCAAGAATGCGCGGGTTAACATTTCGAGAATAGATTAAGATCGCAACATCCATCACGGATGATTAAAAAAAAAAAAAAAAAAAAAAAAAAAAAAAAAAATTTAAACATGCACCACAATTTCTATGTGAATTTGTTGCAAAATCACCCCAGTTTTGTCTTCAGAAAAAAATTCGTAGAGTTAAAGGGGTGCAAGGCAGCAATCAATTTCATTACATTTATAAATAATTTGTTTGATGTGATGAATTCAAGGAATCTGTGAGGGTGGGATTTTAAAAGACCAATACAAAAGTATAATGAATGATTGGGCCATGCTGATTTATAATTAAGACAACTTAAAGTTCCATGTGGTAGACATTTCTTGATTTCCAATACCAAAACTGGCTTTCTAGTTTCATGATTTGTATACGTAGTTTGATTAAAATATATGATTAATAGGTTGTTCTAAACCGCAATTAAAATTCTTGTTAATATATAAGATGAGCCAAGATCACCTAGAACTCCTTTTTTGGTCAAGGTAGATCCATGGGAGGATGCAATAACAACCCAACTGCCTGTTAGTTTTCTGCAGATTACAAACAAATTTCATCTCATATGGTCTTGCAGGATGCGCTTAAAGGGAACTGTATACCTTTGGAATCCGTAAATATTCTGTGCTCTTCAATACAATTCTTTTGTTTAAGCCATAAATACTTCAACGGTTAGGAAAAAAAATTTGAATGACGAAAGTTTTGAGATAAAAAAGGCAGCTGATTTTCATGACGATAATGGTTCCACTGTCAAGTAGTCAACATTTGCCATTATGTTCAAGCAGCATTGTTGCCTTTATTACGGGATTCGTTGTCTTTAAATTGGAAAAAATCATTGAGGTATCAAACTTGTATTAATACACTTACTGGTACTAATAACAGTTCTTTGCATTATTTAATCAGATGGAAATATAAAGGTTCTCTAATACACCAATCTGAGGACTTGATCTGTATATGCCTGTGTTGTGAAAAAAAAATCAGAGAGATGGATAAAATGGTATGAAAGAAAAATATATTTTCTGTATTATATTATTTTACTTTCAAGAATATATTTTCAAAATCCTGTAAGCATACACACGAAATAGACTGAATAATAGTCATATTGTTTTACTTATTAATGTTGTGACAGAAAAATACCTGCATATCAGATACATTTACCCTGCTGAAAAGTTCGCATCAAAATTACTGGCAAAAATGAAAAAAAAAAAAAAAAACTCGTCAGACGTGTACAAAACTGATACACTTTAGTGGCCAGTAGTCAATATATGTCAACGTATAATTAAAAAAAAAATCAAAGCACGAATTGTTTTCTTTGACCTTCTTAATGACTCATTCGTATTAAAGACCAGAAATAATTTCATCTTAAATCCTTGTACCTGATGAAAACATTAGGAAGAATTGTCGGTTTACAAATGATATTTCTATCTCTTCGTTACTCTTCCATTT
>NC_090734.1:21912244-21919744 GCF_036898095.1 Palaemon carinicauda | reverse complement strand
TGACATTGACTGATCTGTGGTTGTTATGAAATTGGCAGTCTTTGGACATTCATATGTTTCTGATCTCGAAAAGAGATTTGAGGGATCAGAAATAAAAATTGATAATGTGAAATTTGAAGTGTCATTTTTTGGTTGGAGAGGTGCCACATTTTCCATCTTTCTTATCAATACTAGTCTTTTAGATCCTTTGGTATCTTATAATCCTGACTATTTAATTGTATATCTGGGAGGTAATGACTTAAAAGCTGACATAGACTTATCCTTAGTCAAAGAAAATTGCAGAGCATTTTATATCTTAGTTCGTGAAAAACTACCAAATACTTGCCTTATTGCCTCGCAAGTAGAGCTGAGGTTTCATGTAAACAGGAATAGGTTTGATGCCCCTCTTACAGAACACTATAAATTACTTAGACGCTATTTCAATAAGTTTGTACTAGGTTTAAAGTGTAAAGATTTTCTGTTTAGGGTGGAAAGCCAGGGGAGATTAGATAACCAGAGGTTGTATAGAGATTCGGTACATTTAAATACAGTAGGTTTAAATCATCTATTTAAATTGATGAAAGATTGTTTGAGGTTTTGTTACAGAAAAAATAAAAGTTTGTAATCATGTCTAATTTGTCTCTTTTAATCAATAGTCGGAAATATATCCGAGGACAAGTGACAAAGTATTATAACAATAAGATTTCACTCCAAACTAAAACCACCTCTGAGAAACATGTCCTCAAAGCTAAGTTTAAATCGTATCTTGATGACTTGAGGGACCATGATAGCAAAATTCAAGCCTTGATATGGCAAGAGGAAGAAAGTAGTGATAAACTTACAGTGGAATTGGCGAATTGTGAATCTTATATTGATAAACTCAATGAAATGTTAGCCTTCCTTGAAGATACTGTCTCTTTCACTTCTAGTACCTTAGATGCTGCAAGGAGTTTGCTTAAGAGTCCTACTGCTCCCCTTCCTACTTTCAGTAGCACTGAAGGGGAAAATATAAACAAATTCTTAACAGAATTTGAGGATACCACAGGCTCCTTTCAGCTTAAGGATAGGGATAAGTTGTTGTTGTTAAAGCAACAAGTTTCGGGGCGTGCTTCCGTTTTGTTGAGTTCACTTGAAGTGGATAAACAGACTTATAATGATGCCAAGGAACTTTTGTTAGCAGCTTTGGCTTCTGGTTCGCTGCAGAAATTCAATACTATTAAACAAATAGCAGAGATGAGGTTAACGTACAGCACAGATCCATTTTCCTATATTAGTCAGATGAAAAACTGTATTGAATCTGTTAAGTTGCAAAAAATTGAAACTAATGACTTTTTGAATTATTTCTTTTGGCAAGGTATGAATGATACTTTCAAAAATCAGTTGACTATCATAACAAATAAGACCAGACCTTCATTGGATGAAATAAAGGATAAATTTTTTGAGGCAGCAGAACGATATTCATTAGCTACCCAGAATTTCCATTCAAAGAATCATTCTAAAGGTTTTAATATCAAATCTTCAACAACAAATTTGGCTACTGATGTCAATTTTAGCAAGACTAACGGGCCTTCAGTTAAGTGTACTTTGTGTGCTTTAGACAAGGAAAGAGACTCTTCTCATCCTATCTATAAGTGTAAGTATTATGAAAGTCCAAAGGCCAAAGTTGACAAATTGAAGGAAATTGGAGGATGTTTAAAGTGCGCTAAAGCCAATCATTCCACCGAATCTTGTAATTTTGTTTTTTGAAAGAAATGTTTTCATTGTGGAAAATGGCATTTTACCTATCTGTGTATAAATGGAAATGAAGAAAGGAGTTTACTGGGCGCCACCAATAAAATCGAAGCAACCCCTGTTACCTCTCAGAGTCAAAAAGTGTCCAAAAAAGGGAAAAACTGTAAATCTGCTCCCAAAGAGGAGGTTTCTAGTGGCATGATTCTATAAGTAGGTGCTTTACGGACTACCAGTACAGAGTCAATTTTGCCTACTTTTACTTGTTACCTAAGTAACCAGGTCGAGATTAGGTGTCTTGTAGACAGTGGTTGCCAGACTAATTTTATTACGGAAGCTGTAGCCAATACTAGTAATCTCAAGGTGTTAAAAGAAAGGGTACATTTGACTGTTAATGGTTTTAACTCGAGTAAGCAGTATGTAACTAAGCTTGTAGAGGTAGAGATAGGTAAGGAAAGGTTCAAGATTGAAGCACTTTTTGTACCATCTATTGATATAAATTTGAAACTTCCACAGCTTTCTAGGATTACAACTGCGTTTATTGAGAAAGGCTATGTCTTGGCAGACAATCAATTGTTAAACCATCAGGAGGAGATCAATAACATTGATTTCATATTAGGTACAAATTCTATGTATTGTCTTTTGAGCTCAATGGTAAATTTTGGTCAGCCGATTCCCTCTGTCTATAGTCAATGTGCTCTAGGGGTTATGCTATTGGGTAATCTGCAGAACACTATTTCTAATTTGAAATACTTACCTGATTTGAATTATGCCTAATACAATGGTAATAATTCGGACATTTCTACTTATTTGTCTGTAGAGTCTTCTGTTGTCTATGTAGGCTTTGGTTCAAGCATCTTGTGTGATGATTCAAACTTTATGGGAGGAGGTAACTCTTGATGTTGAATCAAATTTTGCAGTGTTGAAAGATGATGGAAGTATTTCGGAGACTGAATTGAATAAAGCTGCAAACGAAGTTCTCATGAAATATGATGAGAAGAAGGTATTAAACTATGACCAATTAGAATTCGAAAACTGCTCTTCAGAGGTCAATGATCAACTTGTTAGATTTGCTTTGAATCATTCTGTTCGTACTGAAAAGGGCAGGATATCCATGCCTCTTTTATGGAACAGTAAAGTATCTCCTCTTCTTGGTAGGAATTACAATCTTGCTAAAGCTGTGCTAAAATCTAACTTAAAAAAGTTAAGAAAGAATGAGCTTCATTTACATTTGATGGATGATGCCATTAAAGAACAAGAACAACTTGGTATAATACAGAGGATTCCAAATTTGGATCAGTATATGGAGGAACATCCTGAGCATAGTTTCTTACCACACATGGGTGTGTTTAAACTAAACAGGGAGACCACTAAGTGTAGAGTAGTTTTTCTCTCGAATATTTGTGAAAAAGATTTGTCTAAGCCAGCTACTGTTAGTCATAATCAGAGTATTCATTCTGGACCTTGTTTAAACCAAAAGATTGCTTCAGCTCTTTTACACCTGAGATTTGGGTCTAAGCTTCTATGCTTCGACATCCGGAAAGCTTTTAACCAAATAGAGCTGAATCCCTCTGATCAGAATAAATTACTATTTCTTTGGTATCGTAATGTAAAGAAAGGAGATTTTTCTCGTGGGGTATAAGAATGTGCGATTGAGTTTTGGATTACGATGTTCACCAACAATTTTGATGTTGAGTTTATACAAGATTTTGGTCCTGGATACTGAAGGGAATTCTGAGGAGGTTGTATGTTTGAAAAGGTTGATTTATCAATTATTTTATATGGATAATGGTGCTTTCACTTGTAGTGATTCATCAACATTGAAATGGGCTTATCAGTTATTGCCATCTATTTTTGAGCCCTATAAGATGGAATTACAACAAATTGTTACTAATGATAGTTCACTTCAGGAGGATATTGATGCTGGTCTTGAAAACAAAACTGACAGTAAAGTTAAACTTTTAGGCTTGCAGTGGCATAGGCAAGATGATATATTGTCAACTAGACCGATTGCTCTTGAGGGATCAGCCAATACAAAACGTTTAATTCTCAGGTCGATAGCCTCTAATTTTGATTTATATAATTTCAATGGACCAGTTTTTAACAGATCTAGAGTTTTTATGCATGGCTTACAGTGTGACAAATCACTTGGATGGGATGATCCATTGTCACAAGAGCGAATGAAAGAGTGGAACTGTATTTCAAGACAAGCTAATGCAACTCCAGAAATTATGGTAGAACGGTTTGTAGGGGAAAGAGATGCATCTTATAGGATACTAGCTTGTGTTGATGCAAGTAGTCTCATGTATGGAGCCGTACTTTATATTGAGAATATAGATACAGGTAAGGTTAGTTTTGTATTCGCCAAAAACAGAATTGTGAACACAAATTTGAAGACTAAATCAATCCCTTCCTTGGAGTTGCAGGCTATTAGTTTAGGTACAGAGATGCTTATGGAACTTTATAAAGAACTGTCTGGTCCTGCATGTGTCATTCCCATTAATATTAAAGCACTGACTTTGTATTCTGATAGTTTGGTAGCGTTAACTTGGGTAAATTCCTATGCTAGTAAACTTGATAAAATGCAGGGAAAATCCAATTTTATATTGAATAGGTTACATCGTATAAATCAGCTTTGTGAAATCTTCCCTGTGAACTTTACCTTCACAAGTGGGCAGAATAATCCTGGGGATTGCATAACTAGATGTTTATCATACAAACAAGTCAAGAAAACTAACTATTTCTCAGGACCACAAATTCAGTCAAGTGATGTAGCAATAAGTCAAAATGTACTGAGTTTCACCATCCTGAATCCTTTATTCAAGATCAATGATGATAATGTTGAAAGCAAGACGTTGGTAGTTATAATATACAGTGCAATAAACTTTCCATATCATCTGAATATCTAGTTTCTCCAAACAGATATTCTGACTTTCGCCATTTAGTGGCTGTAATTGCTAGGGTTCTGAGATGTTGGAATAAGTGGAAGGCTCGCACAAAGTTGAACAAACCAACTTGTAAGGATTTGATGGTTATTTAATCTGGGTATTACAAAGAGGCTGTTATGCACATAATTTTGAAAGATCAGCTTGTCTATTTCCCTGAAGTCTTTGATTATTTTGGGTCTGATTTGAAAAGGGTCAAGAACATACCCAATCTTGTCAGTCAGCTTAATGTTTATCCTGATCAGGTTGGAATTCTGAGGGTGAGAAGCAAATGTGATCGGTGGAAAGAGGGTGAAAGATGCTATTTCCCTATTCTTTTGCACAAGCATAGTGAGTTAACAAAGTTGATAATTCTTGATTTGCATGTAAGGCTGAAACATGCTGGATGTTATTCACTTTTAGCAGAGCTGCGGAAAGAGTTTTGGATACCTCACAATTTCTCAGTTGTTAAAAATGTCCTTAAGGATTGTGTTACGTGCAAAAGGTATAATGGTCGTTCTGTGAAACTGAATCAGTCCCCATATCGTGATGTTAGATTGCATCCTTCTGAGATTCCTTTTGGGTATGTGTACATAGATTACTTTGGTCCTTATACTGTTAAACAGGAACATAGAAAGCTAAAAGTGTGGGTTCTTTGCCTTACCTGTATGTTTACTCGAGCAGTCAATTTGAAGATTTGCGTGGATATGTCTGTTAAAGAATTCCTTCGTTCTTTTATGCTTCACACGTTTGATTATGGATTGCCACAGTTTTGTGTAAGTGACTTAGGCACACAGATAGTAGCAGGAGGTAACATCATAATGGATTTTCTTAAAGATCCTGAAACCCAGAGGCATTTTGATGAGGCTGGTGTACAATCGATAAAATTTGATCGGTATTTTAAAGGCTGCAGTCAGATGGGTTCTTTGGTAGAGATATGTATAAAGATGGTCAAACATTTGATAAATAAGTCCATTGGTACAAATGTTTTAGAATTTAGAGATTTTGAATTTGTTGTTAGTCAAACTTGTCACTTGGTGAATAAGCGACCAATTGCTTTTAAAGAGGCATTAAGGGATTCGAGCAACGAGCCTGTTCCTCACCCTATCACTCCGGAAAGGCTTATTCATGGCTATGATCTCTTATCCATCAATGTCATTCCTGATCTACAGCCTGATCCTGAGATTGATCTTGAATACATTATTGGTACCACCCCGTCAGAAAGGATAAAGAATAATTATCAAAAACTAAAGGCAATCAGAAAAAATCTCATAGACAATTATCATTCGGAGTTTTTAGCTACCCTAATAAAACAGGCAGTTGATAAGAAGCACCGATATCGTCCTTGTCATCATCTGCATCTTAATGTAGGTGATATTGTTTTAATCAAAGAGACTCATGTAAAACCCATTAACTATCCTATGGGAAAAATTACAGAGGTAATTAAGAATTCAAGTGGTGAGGTGACTAATGCTATCGTTTTGAAAGGTAAAACAAATGAGCTGGTGAAAAGGCATATAACCAGTCTCATCCCTCTTTTAAAACCCGATATTGCTGAAGAGATCAATCCTTCAGCTAATGAGGAATTAGATGCCAAACCTAAATTTAGAGGAAGGTCAAGGAGAAGGGCAGCAGTCGAGTCAGAGAAAAGGACTAGGCATGTGCTCCAAGACTGAGATGGTTGGATAACTTTGTAAATATGTAATTGTAAATATGCATGTTTTCATTTTAAATTCAACTTTTTACATGTTTTGTAAAAAGACTGAATCCCTTCCCTGGAGTGTTGAAAATGATGTAAAATTATTACATCACTTATGTTTTTCTTCTATTTATCATTGTTCTTATATAATGCGTTCTTAAAGGTTTAATATTTGGTTTAATTATTGTTAATTTGAATAATGTAATCATTAGTATAATTTAGTAAATTTAATTGAGTTTTTCTATGTTTACTTCGAGCTTATAAAGGGAATATGTAATTATATTTTCGTTGTGACGGTAAACACCTTTTAAGTCTCGAAGGTATAACAACTGTTAACGAGCAGTTACTACTGTTTGTTTCTTTTGTTTTCCGAGGAAAGGAAACGCTGAGCAGCTGAGACAGTCGTAGTGGAGTCCGTTTGGAAAATTCGTACCAGTCAGTTAGTTGGTTTGGTTGGTGGAATCAACATAGAGCCGGTTGCTTTTCTTTCAAGCTCGACGGTTATATTATTAATGGACGGCTAATTACAGCGAACTGTGCCCAAATCACCGCTCCTGCTCAAGTCTTGCCAGCAACGAAGACATGTCTCTTACCATCTTAGACACAGGATATACTTCATTTATTGCCGAACTTCCGAGGTGCCGATAAGGCTTTAAGGTACGTCACAACGAAATGATGGGTGTCTATTTCTAAAGTGATCCTAGCCTTCTTATCATTTCACCAATGGAAATGATGGCACACTTATTTGCAAACTTGCTGAATAGTCCTGAATTTAATCGTTATATTTACTGATTCATATTAACATATCTTATTAAACTAAATATATACCTATTGAAGCATAAAAAACTACATAATAATTTGTAAGTAATTTGTTTTATCTTCGGATACTATTCGTTTATTTTAACATCTCGAAAATCTAATTTCTAGGATCAGCTTCATGGAAGAAATGTTCATATATATAAATATAAGTTTTTGAAGGATCCTTTAACTCTAATTCTTTATTTTATTTTCGAGATGTGTTTATGCTAATTTAGGTTTTTGCAGTTGTTACCCCTTTGTCGTTACTATTTAAGTTTATTATTATTAGGGGGTAATAGAATGTTTGTTTGTTTTTCTTCAGGGCTCTCTTGAAGTTGCGGGAAATTGGGAAGGACCGAAACTTTCACCCCC
>NC_090734.1:21897244-21909744 GCF_036898095.1 Palaemon carinicauda | reverse complement strand
TTATACTTGCAGCAAGTACAGACACTATATTTCCTTCTTGAAGGAAGAAATGATGAGTGCCACTCTCAGACTGAAAAAAAATTATAAAACAATTTTTCTTCATAATTCCTGTACTGGTTACTTCTATCTGCACTGTGTACTTCGTACACCGTCACTGGTGCTATCTGTATAATTCCACAGATGAGATTTTGAACAGAGCCAGTGTTATCATGGTAACACTTAATTAAAAGAAGTCACACCTAAGAAGGGTGACCTCTTCTCCCTTTAATTGACACTCCCAGTCAATTAGCTGTTCATCGTAAAATTAGACGGCAGGTTAAATATTCTTCCTGGCATCACCACATATTGCTTCAGATCATGGATTTGCCTAGCATAGTGTATGTAGAACACTCTGGATGATTCTCATCCGTTACATGTGCTAGGATATGTGAGGTCCCAAACCAAAAACTGTTTACTACAGTAATTAGGGGGCAGGTTTTAATACACTACCTGCCACCACTACAAAGTGTTTCAGTTCATGCACTTGTTTTGCATAGTGTTTGTAAAACACTCTGGATGATTTCCATCCAATGTATGAACGAAGGCACTCAAAGTCCATATACTGAAAGAAGTTCAGTGATGAAGCAATCTTTCTCTGATCATGACCTGCGGGAGTACTGTCCGAATCCGCTCTACGAATAAAGTAGGTGAGCTTTACCCTTAATTGTTTTAGGGATAAATTTGATCTAGAAGTTTCTCCTTTAAAGAGCTGTCCTCCCCTGAAGTCTGAAGTTCTACGAAGATAGACCTTTAGACACTCTACAGGACATAGAGAGACATCTTTCTTCAGAGGGCAGATTCTCCAGGGACCACACATCTTAGTGGGTAGCTTGTTTTTAGCAAGAAAGGATGGATCAGGAAATAGATTCAGTTCTCCCACTTCCGTGAACTAAAGGTGACAGTCATCTCTGGATGGGGCCACTATTTCAATAACTCTAGCCCCGGAGGCGATAGCGAACAGAAAAATAACCTTTTGGGTTAGATCCTTAAGAGAACAATCTTCATTGTTCACAGATGAGGCATAATGTAAGATCTTGTCCAAAGACCAAGAGATGGGCTTTGGTGGTACCGGGGTCTTAAGCCTAGCTATGCCTTCGGAATCTTATTAAAGATTTCATTCGCCAGATCTACTTGGAAGGCATATAGGAGAGGCCTAGTCAAGGCTGACTTGCACGTATTTATCGTATTGGCCGCCAGACCTTGGCTATGAAGGTGGACAAAGAAGGACAGACAGAAGTTCATTGAAATTTCTTTCGGTACTTTTGCTTTGACAAACGCAACCCACTTTTTCCAGGAAGACTCATATTGTCTTCTAGTTGACTTGGCCTTGTATTCTTCTAAGAATTCTATATTGCCTTTAGAGATCCCAAACCTTTTTCTAACCGCTAGAGCAAGAAAATCATGAAATGAAGTGTTTGGGTTCTCTGTGATAAAACGAAAGCAGTTAATTTCTGAATCTTCGGAAATATACCTAGGGTTGGAGCTAGGACCAACCTCATCTAGTCTATCAGCCCCACTAGAGGATCCTTATATGCTGCTATATAGCAAGGTATTTTCTTGAAGACGCTCATGATGAAGAGGTCGAATTGCAGTTCCGGGACTTGTTCCCATCTGGGAGGGAATATGTTTGTGCCCATGGACCATTTCAACTCTATTGGTTTGTATCGAAATAGAGTATCCACCGTCACATCGTGGATCAGTTGTAAATGAACTGCTGGTAGGTGCCGTCCCTTTAAGAGAGGGATGGGTAACTTCACCAAGACTGAATGAGACGTTCGAATGTGACGTCTTATTATCGCTTCGGTGTCCTAGATCAGTCGTAGGGAGCTTTTAACGCATCTTTCCGGTGTACCCTCAGCACCAGGTCTGTTACTATAGCGAACGGGGGAAAGTTTAGCGCTTTTTCCTGTTGGCGTTTTGGTATTCTGACTGAATAACTGAGTCTCTTGACAGACCTCACGCGCTCCTTTTATATTTCCAAAGGAGAGGAGAGTTGATGTGACTGAGGGGTTTGATGGTTTTTTTAAACATCAAAACCCCTGAGCTGGAGAAAGTCGAGACTTCTAGAAGCCTATCTTGCATCCATGATGTCCCAGGAACCGGGTCATCTCTTTGAATGCACATTGGCCGGACACTTCGGGTGCTGCCCACTCCAGCCTCTTGATCAAGTATATTAATACCTGAACTATTTCTAGGCTTGAATTTGACGTGACTAAGTTCGTCAATCCTTTGAAGATACTTAGAACTGTGAGTCCGACACGTATCATCCTTAGGATGAATGTTACTCTCTGTAACATGAATTCTAGATAGGAGGAAGGGGGGTGGTTGACTAGAAGGTTCCGAAGGACACCTTTCAGGTCTGACAAAACTACGAACACCCTTAATTGGAACAAGGTCCATATGTTCAGAAGGATTAACATTCAGAACTTGCTGTTTTTTATGAACTTGTTGAGTGGCGACAAGTTCAGAATGGCTCATTGATATCTTGAGTCCTTCTCGTGAACACGAAGCAGCCTTCCCTGGAACTCGATGAGCTAAAGTTTTCTTACTACCTGTATGCTCTATAGCTCTCAGGTATACTCCTCCATGAGGGTTTTGAACTGTAGGAAAAAGGTAAGGAAATGATGGTAGGGACATTTCTGTTTCCCATCAATGGCTCATCTTGAATAGGCTTTGGACCGAAGGATCGAAGGTCCTGAGATCCTGAGGGAAAGTTCCTCCTAGCCGAAGCGTCTTTATGCTTCGAGTAGTCAGTAGATTTAGACTTTTGACCATCTGCCTGTAGCATCGTGGTCACTGGAATAGTGGGATGTTGTTGAGCAGCCCAGATATTTCCAGCATTTGCAATCTTCTTTTTAGGTTTGGGGACCCACAACCACAGAAGATTTTCTCTTTTAAGGAATGCCCCATTTTTGGAGAAGACCTATGTTCTCCATGGTGGCGTTCTTAATTACTTCCTTAGTGACCTCGTGTGGGAAGAGGTCTTTACCCCAGATGTTGGAAGATATTAGCTTCCTTGTATCGTGTTTTACTGGTGCATCAGCGAACACAAACTCTCTACATGCTCTCCTAGCCTTCATAAAGTCGTAAAGGTCCTTCACCAAGATAGCCATATGCATTTTGGCTATGACCATTAGCAAGTCTGGGGTACTCTCGTAGGTTGAACACAACTCTATGTAGTTTTGTAGAGAAAGGGATGTCGCAGGTCTCTCCTTTGACTCCTGTTCATTACACAAGAGCAACTCAAACAATTTAGGGAGACATACCTTGAATTGTCGACTTGCGACGTCCTTGTCTAATTTTCCTACTGAAAATGTCAAATGGACTTCCTTCCAATCTTTTTCCTGTCCGGGAAAAGCTGGTGACAAAGGCTTGCACTCATCGAGTGTGGGACATGGCTTACCCGCCTCTACCGCTTTGGCAACAGAAGTAAATGCCTTCCCCATAAAGGGGAATGAGAGTGAAGTAGGAGCAAGAAAGGAAGGGTGTCCGTCATTCAGTGAGAATACCTTCGACTCTGAATAACCAGCATTTCTTAGACTACCTGAAAGGATAGTCTGTGCCTTATCATGGTCGAGAATCAAAACCTCCTTTGGTTCCGTTTCTTGTCTTGACTTTGGTTCGTACTTCAGATGAACCCAACAATTAGGGAAAGCATCAAAGCTTGGCCAGAATTGAATTTTGTCCAAAGGAACAGCACCTATTTTTTCTGAGATGCAGAGATTGTCATTTGAAATCAGCATCTGCTCTGTGAACCTCCAGGGATTGGTTATGGACTATGTTGGTAGGTCTTGATTCATGGGTCGTTTGACTGACCCCTGGGAAGCGACAAGAGAAACTTTACGAGGATCTATCTTGCGTTTTACTTCCTGCTTTTCGGTTTGTCTACGAAAGCTCTCTATTTGATTCTTCAGTTGGATACATAATTGTACCACATTATCAAAATTAGGGGTAGAAGACGACCAGAAAACCTTTGGGATTAAGGGCAAAAAATGCTCCAAGGTAGAAGAGGAAAATGTTGCGTCGGAATTTCCTCCGCCTGTGCCGGCTTTAGAGCCATTGATGTCGACATCTTCGTCTTCTACCCCTAATTTGGATAATGTGGTACAATTATGTATCCAACTGAAGAATCAAATAGAGAGCTCCTTCACTTGATACTCATGGATTTTTCTTCTCTTTACAGGAGGACTATCCGAAGTGCGGGAGTGTGTTCTGTAATGTCCACAGTAAGAACTTCTGTGGACATCAATATTGCAGGAGGCACGCAGCATGCGCAGCCTTCAGAGGTGATCTCCGCTATTGAGACCCTCATGTTTGTACAGTTTGTTCTAACCTGATTACCGAGGCTTTTGATGACCCTAAGTCGATGGAGTCAAGGGTTGCTGCCAGGGAAACGTTACGATCCTGGGTGAGGGGTTTTCAGAAAAACACCTCAGGTCCCTACCTTCCAAATGAGAGGATGAGGGCCTACCTTTTCCCTAAAGCATCGGCTGATGCAATCATCCCCCAGCCTCAGGTGGAGATACCAACTGCCCAGAATCCGGTAGATTATGAAGTCTCGGCCGCCCTTCAAGACATCCAATTGGACGATAGGATGTCGGAGGTGTCGGATTCTACTGAGAAGGACCTTCTAGGAGAAGGTCAGGAGGAGGAGCTGTTCCAGGCTCCTCAAGTAGAAGAGCAAGACATCGACGAGGTGTCAGTTACATCGGTTCCGGACCCAGAACCTGTTCCTTCTACATTGTCTGCTATCCCAGATGAACTGGGAAGGACTCTTTCTTCCTTTGTTAAGATGATCCAACAAATTCAAAGGAAGAATGATGAGAAGGAAGCTGCAATGAAACTGGAGATTCGTAGACTTGCAGCATCACGTGGGCCCCAGAAGCGGCTCAGCGTGAAGGATCTTCCTTTGTGCTCAGATACCAATCCTTGGAGGTATGCCGAACACATGCCAATGACAACCGGGAAGATCGTGATCTCAGAAAAGTTGGGAGCAATTCCCCTGGAAGACGTGGAATTTTGGCCCAACAAAGATTCTTTTCCGGACTGCTATGTTCGTCTTAGGAAGGAGCCAGCCTCAAAGGAGGAGACAGAGCCGAAGGAGGTCATAGTTTTTGACCATAGTAAAGCTCAGACGTTACTAACGAGCTCGATGAAAGAGAGGGGCTTCACTAACTCAAAGGTGCCCGCCTTGAGTAAGAAGCTTCCCTCCTTTGTGGCCACTCCTACCAGAGCCTTTCCCTTCTTGGAAAAGGGATATAAGGCAGCCTTAAAGGCGGCGGAGGTAGGGAAACCATGCCCCTCCTTGGAGGAGTGCAAGCCGTTATCTCTGACCTTGCCCTTGGACCAAGAAGACTGGAAGGACGTACACCTTACCTTCTCAGTCGGGAGGCTGGAAGCTGATATTGCTGAACGCCAGTTCGGTGAGGTACTTCCAAAAGTGTCGGAGGTTCTCTTGCGTAGAGAGTAAGAGACTAAGGAAAGACTTGCGCCATCGATGTTGTTGCAAACGATATTAGAATTGATGGCAAATGACCCCAAGAACCAGGACATCTTCATGGTTATGGCCAAAACCCATCTTGCCACAGTTACGAAGGATCTCTATAGCTTTATTAAAGCTAGGAGAGCCTGTAGAGAGTTCGTGTTTGCCTCGGCTGTGGTGAGGCACGAACCGAGGAAACTGATCTCCTCTCGTATTTGAGGTAAAGACCTCTTTCCCAATGAAGTGGTTAAAGAGGTAGTAGAGAAGGCCGCCACAGAGAATAAGAACCTTCTCAAAAAGTGGGGCTTAGATCTCAACAGAAAGTCTTCTCCGGATGAGGGTCCCCAACCCAAAAGGAAGACAAAAAGGCCTAGGCCATCCTCTCGGCCGGCTAAACTCTACCGACAGCCACAACAACAACTTCCTGTGACTGCGGTGCCTCAGATAGTGGCACAACCTCCAACCACGTACCAGCTGGTACCTCAACAAGTGGCGACACAGTCACCAGTTTTTAACCCAGCCTTCGAAAGGCAGACTTCTTCCTTTCGTTCGAGAGCTAGAGGAACAGCCAGAGGTTCTTCTAGATGTCCTTCAAGAAGAAGGGGATACAGGGGAGGACACAGTCAAGGAGGCAAGGCCTCAGGTCCACAACAGCAGAAGCAAGATACTTCCAGTAGGAGGGAGACTACTGCTATTTAGGGATCGCTGGACCTTCGATCCCTGGGCCCACAGCCTAATTAAAAATGGACTAGGTTGGAGCTGGAACAGTCCTCCACCTCAATTTCCTCAATTCTTCCAACACTCATCCCCCGTTCTGGAAGAATATGTCCGAGAACTCTTAGACAAAAGAGTAATCCAGAAAATAAAGTCCATCAAATTCCAAGGAAGGCTGTTATGTGTTCCAAAGAAGGACTCAGAAAAACTCAAAGTCATTCTAGACTTGTCGCCACTCAACAAGTTCATAGTGAACTACAAGTTCAGAATGCTCACGCTTCAGCACATAAGGACCCTACTACCCAGAAGGGCATATACTGTCTCTAAAGACTTGTCTGACGCTTTTTGGCACGTTCAAATTAATCATCACCTCTCCTCCTACCTAGGCTTCAAGTTACATAGAAAACTTTACGCCTTCAGAGCCATGCCTTTCGGGCTAAACATAGCCCCAAGTATTTTCATGAAGCTCGCGAACGCAGCCGTCCATCAATTACGCCTAAAGGGGGTCCAATTATTAGCCTACTTGGACGACTGGCTGGTGTGGGCAGCATCCAGGACAGAATGCATGCAAGCTTCTAAGATAGTGATCCAGTTCCTGGAACATCTGGGATTCAAGATCAACATCAAAAAGTCTCTACTTTCTCGAGCTCAAAAATTTCAGTGGTTGGGAATCCACTGGAATTTGGAGTCACATCGACTTTCCATTCCTGGTAAGAAGAGGAAAGAAATAGCTGGATCTGTCAAGAGACTATTGAAATCCAAACAGATATCAAGACGTGAACAGGAGAGAGTGCTGGGCTCTCTACACTTTGCTTAAATAACAGATCCAGTGCTGAGAGCACAGCTTAAGGATGCAACAGGAGTCTGGAGAAAATACGCATCAAACGCGCGAAGAGATCTAATAAGACCACTACCGACTCGACTGCGAACGCTTCTCAAGCCGTGGTCCAATGCCAAGCAATTGAAGAAATCAATACTTCTTCAACCTCCTCCCCTGTCAGTGACTATCCACACAGACGCTTCAAATGAAGGCTGAGGAGGCCACTCTCATCAGATGAGAGTCAAAGGAGCTTGGTCCAATCTTTTCAAGTCATTTCACATCAACTTTCTAGAAGCCATGGCAGTACTTCTGACACTGAAGAAAGTTTCTCCTCGCCACTCGACCTACATAAGACTGGTTCTAGACAGCGAGGTGGTAGTGAGATGCCTGAATCGACAAGGGTCGAGGTCACCTCAAATCAACCAAGTAATGTTGGCCTTATTCCATTTGGCGGAAAGGAAGAAATGGCACCTGTCAGCAGTTCACATTCAAGGGTTCCGCAATGTGACAGCGGACGCTCTATCCAGGTTTACACCTATAGAGTCAGAATGGTCCCTTGACGCAGGATCGTTCTCCTTCATCTTGAGTCAAGTCCCAGAACTGCAGATAGACCTCTTTGCAACGAAAGACAACAAGAAAATAGATTGTTACGTGTCCCCTGACGAGGATCCGTTAGCGGAGGCAGTGGACGCTACTGGAACAGATGGTCCAGTATCTATCTGTTCCCTCCGCACAACCTCTTTTTGAAGGTCCTCGATAAACTAAGATCCTTCAAAGGGAAAGCAGCAATAGTGGCCCACAAGTGGCCAAATAGCGTGTGGTTCCCTCTGGCATTGGAACTACGACTAAACTTCGTACCGCTACCGGATCCATCCCTGTCTCCGCGAGTACAGAAGTCGACTGTCTTTGCTCCATCATAGAAAACACAGAACCTACATCTCATGATTTTTTCTCCTAAACGATGAGAAAAAGATTCGGAGTTAAAAAGTCAGTTTAGAGTTTTGGAGGAAACCAGAAGACATTATGAGGCTTCAGGGAATAAATAGCTATCCTTTGTCAAGGCGAAGAAACCGAAAGAAATCCCGACAGATTCCTATTTACCATTCTTCATTCACCTTCATGAGCAAGGTTTAGCAGCTAACACAATTCTATTGTTCAAGCCTGCCTTGACAAGTCAGATACCATATGCCTTACAGGTCGACCTTTCTAACGACGTTCTTAATGAACTACAAAGGCCCATGCTGGGCTTAGCCCTTCAGCGCTACCAAAGACCCTTTGCATGGTCATTAGATATGATTCTTCATTGTGTATAGATAATGAACAATGAGGAATGTGCTTAGAAGGTTTTGAATTTAAGTCATATTTCTGTTTGTACTCGCTTTGGGGGCCGGAGTTAGTGAAATATTGGCTCTCTCTAGAGAGGAAGGCCACGTCCAGTTCTTGGAGGGAGAACTGAATCTATTTCCAGACCAAACGTTTCTCGCCAAGAACAAACTACCCACCAACAGGTGGGGTCCCTAGAGAGTCTGCCCTCTGAAGGAAGATGCATCTCTATGTCCAGTGGAGTGCCTAAGGTCTATCTTCAGAGAACTTCAGACTTTATGGGAGGAAAGCTGTTCAGAAGAGAAACCCTGGGTTCAAAGTTTTCTATAACTAAGGGCGAAACTCACCCATGTTATTCGCAGAACGGATCTAAACAGTACACCCGTTAGTCATGATCTGAGGAAAGTTGCCTCCTCCATAAAATTTCTTTAAATTATATGGACTTTGAACATCCTCGTTTGTACACCGGCTGGTAGTCAACCAAGGTGTTCTTTACGCACTATGCGAAGCTAGTGGAGCAACTTAAGAGTTCTGTGATAGCAGCAGGTAGAATTCTTTAACCTTCTGTTTTAAATCTGCGAGGAACAGTGTAATTAATTTGGGACTATTAATTAAGACGGTGCATGTGTAGTCACTGTAGGTTACTACACACTGAGCGATAGGCCACGAAAGTGTCCTTACGAACTGTTCCATTGTCGTCGGTGAACTATAGCATAATACGGACACTTGTGCCAAGCGTTTTTTACGCTAGTGTAAATTAACAGTATACAGACTATATCATTATTACTAATAATTCAATTGAAGTGGCAAATCTGTTTCCTAGTAGACGAAACAATAATTTCTGTTGACTGTTTTTCTTTATGCTTTGACGCATATCATCCACGTTTTATAGAATTTTATAAATGTTGATCTGATATGTACGTTTATTAAATTTTAATAAACTAGTTCATAGTGAACCCTGCGTCTCATTCGCCCACACTCATTTTATTTGAAATGTACTGAGCATTTAGATTAAAATATGGATATTTTTATCACGGTTTGTCTTTTAAGACTGTTCCCGGATTCAAACAAAAGTCCAATCACTCTAACCCTTCCTTGGAAGGGTTGACGAGGTACACTAACGGGTTGGTGGCAAAGAGGCAAAATTTGTTCCTATGCGGATGCAACCATTATCCAATAGTTTATAAGAGTAGTCACATTGGGGAAGGTGTCACAAATTCATACTGACATTAGTGACTCTTATACAAACTTTGCTTTATATTGTATAGGGTGAGACCACTATACAAGCTTATCATTTTGTCATCCTTAAATTTTTATGTACTCCTTGAGACTTTTCCAGAGTCTAATACGACTCTTCTCTGTAGGGGGCAGGAAGCACTAACATAGTTCATGCTTAGATGAAATGATGTATGACGGTAACATCATAGGTCTCTAGGTCTAGATGGACCAGGAAAATACTTTCTTGAGAGTACGGCACTGATTGAGAATCCACAGATACAGTAATGCTATGGTAAACTTCCATTAGGACGACATGGCCTGAGCCCAAAAAATTGATTTTGAGCGAAGCGAAAAATATATTTTTGGGTGAGGTAGCCATGTCGTTCTGATGGACCCGCCCCTCCTTTTATTGTAAAAGGGCTTGTTGACACCTCCCTATAGTACAGTATCTGTAACACCTCGTATATCGCTATAGGGAATAAAGAGGGCGCTACCACCTTCATCAGATACACACTGGAAACGGAATAGGAGAGATGCCTTATGAACGGCTCTCTTTTCATTCTCGTTTCAGATTCTTATCACTGTACCCCCTCGAAGCGTTAATACTGTTCGGGGTGAAGATAGCTATGTGGCGTGTCAAGAATACGTCCTCTGATATTATGCGATATCCCTGTGAGATTATTTAGGGATATTCGCTCCAGGAGTTAGAATTCTGGATACCTTAAGGTAAAATTCTCTGGAAATATCACTGTAGTCAAATATACCCTAGAAAGCTACCTAATAGGAACTTCCATCAGGACAACATGGCTACCTAACCCCAAAATAGATTTTTCGCTTCGCTCAAAATCCGTTATATATGATATGTGTATACATATATACTTATGATCAATATGTTGATTATACCTTATATAATGTTTGCTTGCAATATAGTTATGGAATATTTCAAATGATGGAAAAAATAACCATCAAAATCAAATTCCACCTCGTCTCCTTGTCTCGGAAAATATGCGTCCATGACTGATAACGGAATTTCCGACATTTATTAGCTAAGATATAAACATAAAACGAATAAAGCCTAGATATCAATAAACGATACCAATAGGTGAAACAGTACATGTATATTCATATAACCTAATGATTGTGTTGACCCTGACCAAAAGCAATTTATTAATATTCATAAATGATGAGATCCTGCGCAAAAACGAGGGGGGTAGTTTGAAAGCAGGGGGTAACTTAAAATCGGTTTAAAATTACTCCCGGGGGTAGCTTGAAACCAGTTTCAAGTTACCCCCGGTAGTCTGAATCCGATTTCAAACTACCGGGGGGTAAGATTTGGAGAACCGGTACACCGGTGTAAAGGTTTCAAGCTACCCCCTGTTTTAAGCTACCCCCCAGTAACTTGAAACCGGTTTCAGATTACCCCGGGGGAGGGGGTTAGTTTGAAACAGGTATCAAGCTACCCTCCCCTCTTTTCAAGTTACCCCCTCATCGGAATAGAAAATAATTTATATGATAGTGCACATATGCATCGTGCATATATTGCTGATTTCGCAGTAGTAGACTAAAAGTTTATTTTCGTATTTAAGCCAAAATATTAAATTATATGACATGTTAGAAGCCACAAACTCTTATTCAATGTTGTGTGATAACGTCAAGGTAGAGAATTATTGTAGTGGGCGTGTGGTTGTCGAAAACTGTTTTCTTTTACCATCTCAAATAGATTCAATTCATATGCTTCAGGTGCATGAGCTTCACACGGCAATATTCGTGGAGAAATTGACACAAAAATTCCCTGAGACTTGTATTTTGTCGCTGTACTATGTCAAATTTACGAAGCTTGAGATGTACCTAAAAACAAAAAACACACAATGTCATATTTCCGACATTGTGTTTCGGAAATAAAGAGAAAAAGTTGCCATTTGATGGTTATAATGAATACAATTACTTTAAATGCTAAACTTCAATTACATAAAAACTCAAATTCCAATTGCTATACTATTGAAACATTATTCAGTCGTACTATAAAGAAACGAGACACAAAATTGCCACTTTTCCGATATAGTTTTACAGGTCAGCGATGGACATTCAGTAATCGGCTTTCGTCAGAAAATATCCCTTGCGGGCAGGTACTGACAGGAACCATCAGGGACGAAAGTAGCTTGCTGCTTGAGCTCCACACCCAGATGTAGGAGAGAGAGAGAGAGAGAGAGAGAGAGAGAGAGAGAGAGAGAGAGAGAGAGAGAGAGAGAGAGAGATTACAAGCAATAACAGAGATGCCTCAAAGATTATAGCTAATCAAGGGAGACACACAAAAAGCATCATAAACGTTTCGTCAGTCGGAATGGATGATCATCTATCACCATAGAGCACGAGAGATTGTTTATAATGTTTCTAAATATTTTGCTTTAGAACAACAGAAAGGAGGTCCTATTACTGATGCTTCTAAAGCAGCTTTTCGCACAACAGAAGCAATCTATTTAAGCAAAACTACTATCACAGTCAAATGAACAGTGACATAATTATGAACAATGGTTCTGTAAGCAGTTGCTACCGAATATATTCCCATCTTCCATAATTGTAATGGTAACGAATCTTATCATAGAGCAAAATTAGATAAACCTCCAACACCATCAAACAAGGGACAAATAGAATATCGGCTCATCAAAAAGGCGTATCACCAAGAGACAATATGTCGAAATGCCAACTTTTGGAAATGGTCAACGAATACTCTCTGAATATTGGTAAAAATCTTACGTGATTGCTAAAATTACAGTTGAAAATTATAACAAGGTTATTCGTCTTCCTCCATAATATTGCCAATATAATCCAGTACAACATATTTGGGCATAAGTGAATACCTATGTTGCGAAAAAAAAAAATCATAATGGTAGATTTATGGGTAGG
>NC_090734.1:21887244-21892244 GCF_036898095.1 Palaemon carinicauda | reverse complement strand
GCAACCGCTAAACAAGGGTTAAACAACCCCTGTACTATCAACAACCACTTGTCAATGACAGAGAAGAAAACAATATTAACCCGAGAAATGCGGCAATGTCATTTAACTACAGTCCCATGGTGCGGCTATCTTGACAAAAATGCAATGTTTCAGAATCTAACCCATAACTAATTTATCTTTGTTTTATTCATGCCAGATGTTGCAATCTTAATTTATTCCCAAAATGCCAACCCTCGCATTCATGAAACTTATGCAATTCTTCAATGAAATCCCACTTTATAAGTTTCTTTCCCCATCAACAAAATCTTTTTTCCCCTATTGAATATTTATTTGACATTCGCATATGTCATGGTTAAAAAAATATAAATATCTGTTCTTGTGTCACTGGATGAAGAAATGAAGTTTTGATAATTTCAGAATCTAGACTGCAAACAAGCTCGTTGACCACAGCAGCATTCGTTGATATTCCATCAAATGTCAAAGATATAATTTTGACCCTCACTGAATGCAGCTTAGCCAAACGTTGCCTGAACACATTAGCACGTACAGCTGCACCTAGCTCGTTTATCTAGATATTGCCAATTGGTAATTTCAAACTGTCATTGACTGAGTTCACCTTGAATACAAGTGCTTCTCTTGCAACTGGAATGCTATCATCCTCCAGTTCAGTAGCAATGTCAACAAGACCGTAAGATCTCGTGCCATCCCACTCGATTTGTTGCTTAATTGCTACTTTATCCATTATCAATCAACATAATAATGGTTTACCGGTTTCCAATGTTGCATCAGCTTTCATCTTCAAAGCTGAAAATGAAAGTCTAGTGAATAACGGTTTTCCATCGACTAGCTGGTACCATTTTACTATAGTTCGAGGATGTTGTGAGCATAAAATTGAAAATAAAGCACTTAACAATCAAATGTAAGGATTATAGGATTTAAATCTCTTGTCGAATCTTTGATTACATTCATAAGCATTACACGAGGTCGGCATTAATAACTGAAGAGCAGGAATAGTTTGTAGCGTGTGATGCAGATGATGGACATATAATGAGCTCTGAGCCATCAGGGCATGACCTTTTTGCTTACACTTGGCCGAGACGGCCAACTTAATTTTATCCTCTCGGAGCCACCTCCATGGGGCATGTCATGTAATAGACAGAAATGCAACATGAAATATGTACATACAAATATCCTCAAAGAATAGACATCGAGGAAAAAAATAATATTGCCTATAAAAAAACATTCAATATATATGAAATAATTCCACTCATTCCTGGTCGTAACCTTTGCAATTATAATACAAAATACTAAAAGTGGATACATAAAATCATATCAATATTGGTATTACACAACCTAATTAATAGCGTCCCATAAGTTGCAAAAATATATGCCTTTTCAGGTGAGATAGGGGTAGGAATAGGTATTCATTTATCCCTGATTTCACTTGTCCGGTTTACTGCACAGTTTTGCAACACAAACAACCATCATAGTTTTCCCATTTTTAAAACCACCACTACACTACATTTGTAACTATCGATCAGTGGTAACTAGCTGTTTCCCAAGAAAATAATTCTGCTTCACCGTCCTTATTATAAATCTAAGTATAAGATATTCATAACTAGACATTCCCTAACACTCCCTCACCTTGAGGCTGAACTTTGATTAATCCCGTAGCACCTTGCCCTTCGGGAACCGCCCAGGTCCCCGGAATCTGAACTCATATAAATACAACAATAATACAGCATCCGTCTGACGGATTACACCTGATCTATTTAACCTCTCTTGGTTTGCTTTTAGGTTCACTCAGCAGTATGTCATACGTATTGCAACACACAGGAAAATTATCACAACACTTTACTTCACTATATGTAACACCCACATAAGAACACATTGTTATCATAAAGTGTATCAAGACTGTCAAAAAAAAAAAATGAATGTGTTCAAACAACAACAACACTGCCTCTTCCGGAACCACATGTAAGTGTGCCTGATGATGTTCAGACACTGCTCCACCAATATTTAGTATCACTACTGTGTTAGATTTAACCATCTTTATTCGGTGCGGAATCAAATACGCTGGATCTAGTTTGTGTTTCCTTGGTTGAAATTGTTTCAAATACACACGAGTGCAGTTTTGAGCCGTCCATCATACTTTGAGCTGTGTTTTTCATTATGTCTTTTCAAAAACCTTTCAGTGATGTGCATAAGTCTCCTTAAGAGATTTAGTACATAAACATAGTATTGCTCATTTGAATAATCTGGCAACTGTTGTGAATTAATCAAGACCATATACGGTAATACAGGATCATGTCCATACAATAAAAAAAAAAGTGTGTCCCTAAGCAAGGTATTATATCTAATGCTCAAAGTTCGCTCAGCCTTAGGAATCATGGCGTGCCAATGACAGCATCATCAACCACTAAGCAGCATAAAATTTGTACCACTTCTTATGCCACCAATAGCTACGCTACTCGCATCTGTTGTCACTAAAAATGGAGGATCAAATTTAGGATATGCGATTAACTCATTGCAAGTTAAGTCAGCATTCAAATGGTTAAAGAAACTCTCTTCCACTCCCCGATTCATCACTTTTTGTTTGTTCGAAACATCTGATGGTCTCGCTATATCTCCAAAATCTCTTATGAATTCCCAGCAATTCCCAGCGAAGCTATGGAACACAGCTACTTCCATAGGGGTAAGTGGATTGAGGAAATATCTAATAGCTTCTATTTTACCGGGGGAGGATTAGATACCTTCTGGGGTTATCATATGGCCTAAATTCGAACTTTTTACCAAAAAGAAAAAAGAAAATTCACTAAGATAAATTTATTTTCATACAATTACGGCACAATGATTCTAAGTTTAAAGTATTGTTATGTTCTTGTGCCGTTTTCCCCGTAATTATGATATGTCAAGAACTTTAGATAAATAAAAACCTCACGGACAATTAAGGGAGGCAACACTGCCCTTATTACCTTAGAAAAAATTACTGGAGGCATTTTTAAGACCTGAAGAAAGAAATTTAATCTGAAATAGTTGATCGCTGGCTAAAAATGTCATTTTGCATTTACTGTCTTACTGAATCGGTATTTGATAGTATCCAGATTTTAAATCGATAGTTGTAAATTATTTACTACCTCATACCTTGTAATGGAAGATGAAATATCACTGGAAGGAGAGAGAATTAATGAAGTAGTATTCAGGAACTAGGATCTCCAATACAGGGTCTTTAGAATTAGAGTTTAGCAAAAGATTGAAAAAAAAAAAACAAATCAAACAATGCCTAGGTTACGTAAAATTTGAAAATCAAATCGCCTAAAATTGCATATAAAAATCAGTAAGTTCGGTAGTACTCTATGGACATGAGTCTTGGTATGACAATAAAAAAATCTCCAATAGATTTAGTAGATTCGAGAATAAAGGTCTCAGAAGAATATTGGGAGTTAAATGGCAGGACAGGATTAGAAATGAAACTATAAGAGAGATTACTCGAGTGCCATATGTGGATGAGGTCATGATGAGAGGTAGATGGAGATGGTTTGGGCATGCACTTCGCACTCCCCAAGAGATTAGTTCACCAAACGTTCAGCTGGGCTCCAGCAGAAGAATATGAAGACCCAGGCCTATATAGGTAATGACTATAAATCGCGGAGTAGATGATGATGAATGGAGAAGTATTGAATTAAAAGCTCAAGACAGAGACGACTGACGAAATCTAACCGAGGCCCTTTGAGTCAATAGGCGTAGGAGATGATGATGATGATGATTATGATACCTTTACGAGTAATTCTTCAATCGAGGGCAATGGATATGTATTATCATTAGTAACTGTATTCAACTTTCTATAATCAACATACAATCTTACCAAGTCCTCCTCTTTTCCTAACTGCTAAAATTGGAAAAGCCCATGTACCAACCGTGTGTCACACGATCGTACATAAATTATTTTGTATATATTATGCTTGTATCTGCGCTCTTCCCTCGCACTAAAAAGAACCAGAACAAACATGTCTGTGTGTCGCCTATGTAACATTGTCACTTTATCGAACATTTATTTTCCTGTTGCCTTGAGATTTTGTATATAAAGGAAAGTTTTCTTTAATAAACAACTCAGTTGATTGCTTCCTGCCTTTGAGTTCACAACCTTCCCTACGGCACCGTCACACCCAGGTGGATTCACTCTCTTCGATAATCCCTTGTTTCCTCAATTTACTAATGTCCCTATCTTTCTCTACCTGGAAATGAATGGGCATCTTAAAAGGGCTTGACCTGATCCGTTCCGACTGCCCCCATTTCAATGCTGAAGGGAAATCGATCAATCGTCCCGGGTGGCCTCTAATCTATTTGCAATTACATCATGGTATTTTTAAAAATGTTACTAACTACAGGTTGATATTCTGGTGGACTTAGTTTTCAAGCTTGACTAATGAATTTATGAGTGTGTTCGTCTCTGTGGGCGGGAGTCAAGGCTCCCAAGATCCTATTATTAGTAGTTTTACATAACTTCAATTCACACAGAGTCACTTTCTAACCTAAGGCTTTTTTTTATCAATTTATCTATTGTAATATCTGCTATGTTCTCTTTTATTTTTTACAAGCCCTTCAAGTCTATGAATGCCAATTTTTCATGGGGTTAAACAACGACCTTGGTTCCACCCGGGAGAAGCTGAGATGAGGTCACTGATATGCTTGTGAGCATCTGGGGAGGCAATACTTATCCTTCTTCAGGTACAGTTGTTACCTTATCTACTTGTCTCACCCTTCCCGCACAATCACTTCCTCTCTCATGACTTTCTATCAGCAAATTGCAACCCCTTGCCATTACTGTTACTCTATCACTTTCCTTGCAAATGTATATTTTATTATTCATATGAAGTTAACCCCAAGTATTGCCTCAATTCCTGAAATTTTTAAATACGTAAGTTAAAAATATTGATTGCATTGTGTAAAGTTCACAGATCCCACCTTAAACTTTACAATCATTGTATGCCTTGTCTGTA
>NC_090734.1:21872244-21879744 GCF_036898095.1 Palaemon carinicauda | reverse complement strand
GTAATGGCCTAGCCATTACAGTACTGTACGTCATTCTACATCTGGACCTAGAATAGGTTAGGATGTGAAATTGACTCAGTCCCTTGCCGGCCGGCAAGGGTCTTCTGTTTTGAGTGCTGCCCGGACCTCCCTTGGTCCCTCATCCATGCCGGCCTGCAGAGTCAGACGGCATTGGTCAGGAAGCCTGAATTAGATTCTCCCCTTCCTTATATGCACTCTTTCGGATTGCTGGGCTTGGAGGTAGTGTACACTCTTATCCCGGCATCCATTCTGTTTTTCTTCTAGTGCTGTACCCGACCCGGCTGCCGGCCTATGAGGCCGGCAGCCGGGCAGTTGTAGTTCTCTGGTTCTTTTGGTGCCGGCTGGCATCGGTCCTGTACCTTTGCCGGCTGGCTAATGTTAGCCCTTGTCTGCCGGTCACCAAGAGTGTGGCCGGCAGCCGGGTACTACCTTGTGTAGTTGCCGGCCGGCAGTCATTACCGGCCGACATTGGCTGTTGCCGGCTGGCAGTAACTGCCGGCCGGCACATGCATTTGAACCAGCGTTCTGCCGCCTTTATAGCTGTTAAGTAGTATACTTTAAAGCTAGTTATGGTGTGGTGCCGGCCGGCACATAACCTCCTATACTGTACCAGTATTCTTCAGTATAACATATACTGTAAGAAGAAAACTATAGTATGGGTTTTGGTACAGCACTGTGTGTTCTAACACTTTTGTGTTTTCTTGCACAGCCCTTTGCTGTTGCCCTACAGATAGGAAAGTGAGTTCTTTCCTGTCTATTATCCAGGATTTTAAAATCATTGCTCAGGTGTGAGCTCCACCTGTTTCCTCTGGAAACTTTGCATTGGTTATTCTAGAAGAGATTAACCATTTGATTTTATTATCTGGAAGGCTGCAACAATGGGTTGTGAGGGAAACACAAGTGTGTGTCTTTCCTTTCTGAATTGTTATGCTATACTATGCATATCCAGTGATACATAGTTCACTTGATACTCATGGAAATTTCTTCACTTTACAGGAGGACCCTCCGAAGTGCGGAAGTGTTTTCTGCAACGTCCGCAGCAAGAACCTCTACGGACATGAGTTTTGTAGGAGATACGCAGCATGCGCTGTCTCCAAGGATGATCTCCAGTATTGGGACCCTCAGGTATGTACTGTGTGCACTAACCTGATTACTGAGGCCTTTGATCCCCCTAGGACGGCGGAATCAAGGGATATAGCAAAGGAGAAGCTTCGTACCTGGGTAAGAGGCTTCCAAAAGAACACCTCTGGGCCTCATCTTCCAAGTGAGAAGATGAGGGTGTATCTTTTCCCTAAGGCATCAGCTGATGCAGTGATTCCCCAGCCTCAAGAGGAGATCCCCCAAGTTCAGATCCAGGTGGATGCTGAAGTCGCGGTCGCAATGCAAGACATCCAGTTTGATTACCGGATGTCTGACGTGGACGAGCGTCTGGAGGAAGACCTCCTGGCAGAAGGCCAGGATGAAGTTCAAGCCCTAGACGTTGTAGAGGAAGAGGTCGACGAGGTGTCGGCTACTCCGGTTCAGATTCCGGAGCCTATTCCCTCAACATCGGCCGGTCTCCCAGTAGAGCTGGGACAGGCCCTCTCTTCTATTGTTGGAATGATCCAACAAATGCAGAAGGAGAATCAGGAGAAGGCGGCTGCAATGGAACTGCGGATGCAGTGCCTTGCAGAATCACATGGGCCCCAGAAAAGGCTATATGTGAAAGACCTTCCCTTGTGCTCAGATGCTAACCCATGGAGGTATGCTGAGCACATGCCGATGACGACTGGAAAGATCGTCATCTCGGATAAGCTGGGCTCAGTTCCCCTAGAGGAGGTGGAATTCTGGCCCAGCAAGGCATCATATCCGGACTGTTATGTCCGGCTGAGGAAGGAACCAGCTTCAAAGGAGGAGACAGAGCCGAAGGAGGTCATAGTGATGGACCATGCTAAGGCTCAAGCTCTACTTTCATCCTCGATGAAAGAGAGGGGCTTCTCTAACTCGAAGGTAGCTGCATTGAGCAAGAAGCTCACTTCCTTTGTGTCCTCTCCTGCTAGAGCCTTCCCCTTTTTACAGAAAGGGTTTGCGGCTGTACTAAAAGCAGTCGAGGCCGGCAAGCCTTGCCCCTCCCTGGAGGAGTGTAAACCCTTGTCGCTGGCCCTGCCTATGGACCATAAAGACTGGAAGGACGTCCATCTTACGTTCTCAGTTGGAAAGTTGGGGGCTGATATTGCCGGACGGCAGTTCGGCGAGGACCTCCCCAAGCTGTCTGACTTTCTTTTGCGAAGAGAGTTCGAGACAAAAGAAAGACTGGCTGCCTCATTGTCTCTTCAGACTAATCTTGAGACGATGGCAAGTGACCCCAAGGTCCATGAAATGTTCATGGTGGTGGCTAAGACTCATCTGGCCACAGTGACGAAGGACCTTTATGGCTTCGTCAAGGCGAGGAGAGCTTGCAGGGAGTTCGCGAGGCACGAACTCGGTGAGGCACGAGCCAAAGAAACTAATCTCCTCCAACATTTGGGGAAAAGACCTTTTCCCTACCGATTTGGTCAAAGAAGTTGTTGATAAGGCCGCCTTGGAGAATAGAAACCTTCTCCAGAAGTGGGGCCTGGCTATCAAAAGAAAGTCTTCCCCGGATGAGGGTCCTCAACCAAAGAGGAAGACTATGAGGACTAGGCTACCGTCTCGGCCAGCCAAGCCCTTTAGACAGCAACAGCAACTGCAATTGCCATTGCCTCCAGTGCCCCAGATGGTGGCACAATCCCCGACCACTTTTCAGTGGGTACCCCAGGCCGTGTCGACACAGTCCACGGCATTCACCCCAATGTTCGAAGGGCAGTCTTCTTCTTTTCGAGCAAAGCCTAGAGGAGCAGCCCGAGGCTCGTCTAGGGGCCCCTCAAGGGGAAGGGGATTCAGGGGTGGTCGTGGTCAGGGAGGCAAGACCTCAGGACGGCAGTCTAAGTGAGATGATACCGGTAGGAGGGAGACTTCTGAAATTTTTGGGATCGATGGACCTTCGATCCCTGGGCCCACAGCCTACTCAAGAATGGACTGGGCTGGAGCTGGTACAGCACTCCACCCCAGTGCCTTCGGTTTTTCCAACACTCCACCCCCTTTCTGGAGGAGTACGTTCAAGAACTGTTGGAGAAAAATGTGATCCGAAAGGTGAAGTCCATCAAATTCCAAGGGAGGCTGTTTTGTGTTCCCAAGAAAGACTCGGAAAAGCTCAGAGTCATTCTGGACTTGTCGCCAATCAACAAGTTCATAGTGAATTGCAAATTCAAAATGCTAACACTGCAACACATAAGGACCTTACTGCCCAAGAGGGCATATTCCGTCTCTATAGACTTGTCAGACGACTATTGGCACATCCCAATCAGCCGTCGACTCTCCCCCTACCTAGGGTTCAGGCTACAACGAAGACTATACGCCTTCAGAGCCATGCCATTCGGACTAAACATAGCCCCAAGGATTTTCCCGAAGCTTGCGAGCGCAGCTCTCAAACAATTACGCCTAAAGGGAATTCAGGTAGTAGCCCTACCTGGACGACTGGTTGGTGTGGGCAGCATCCGAGACAGAATGCTTGCAAGCTTCTAGTCAAGTGATCCAGTTCCTAGAGTACCTAGGCTTCAAGATCAACAGAAAAAAGTCTCGACTTTCTCCATCTCAAAAGTTCCAGTGGCTGGGAATCCACTGGGACCTTTTGTCACACCGTTTCTCCATCCCGGCGAAGAAAAGGAAGGAGATAGCGGGTTCTGTCAAGAGACTTCTAGATTCCGAAAGGATATCAAGACGCGAACAGGAGAGGGTACTGGGCTCTCTCCAGTTTGCTTCGGTGACAGACCCAGTGCTAAGAGCACAGCTACAGGATGCAACCGGAGTTTGGAGAAGTTATGCATCAAACGCACGAAGAGATCTGAGAAGACCAGTTCCGCTTCGGCTACGTACTCTTCTCAGGCCTTGGTCCCAAGCCAGACATCTAAAGAAGTCGGTTCTTCTTCATCCACCTCCCCCGGCGGTGACGATTCACTCAGACGCCTCAAAGGAGGGATGGGGAGGTCACTCTCATCGGAAAAAAGTCCAGGGGACTTGGTCCAAGCTATTCAAGACCTTTCACATAAACTTTCTAGAAGCTATGGCAGTGCTCCTTACCTTAAAGAAAGTCTCCCCGCGTCACTCGATCCACATAAGGTTGGTGATGGACAGCGAGGTAGTTGTGAGATGCTTGAATCGACAAGGATCGAGGTCACCACCTCTCAACCAGGTGATGTTGGCCATTTTCCGATTGGTGGAAAAGAAGAAGTGGTACCTGTCGGCAGTTCACCTTCAAGGAGTCCGCAACGTGACAGCGGACGCTCTATCCAGGTTCACACCGTTAGAGTCGGAATGGTCCTTAGACGCAGGATCATTCTCCTTCATTCTGAATCAAGTCCCAGAACTGCAGATAGACCTCTTTGTGACGAAAGACAACAAGAAGTTGCCCCTGTACGTGTCCCCGTACGAGGACCCTTAGCGGAAGCAGTGGACGCGATGTCCCTCGACTGGAACATATGGTCCAGTATTTATCTGTTCCCTCCTCACAACCTTCTGTTGAGGGTCCTCAACAAACTGAGATCCTTCAAGGGGGTAGCGGCAATAGTGGCCCACAAGTGGCCGAACAGCGTGTGGTTCCCCTTGGCATTGGAACTACAGCTGAAGTTTGTGCCGCCACCACATCCAGTTCTGACCCAGCGAGTCCAGAAGTCGACTGTCTGCGCTTCATCACAGAAAACCAGGACCCTGCAGCTCATGATTTTCTCTCCCTAGCGGTGAGAAAGCGTTTCGGGATTTCGAAAGCCAGCATAGACTTCCTAGAGGAATATAAGTGCAAATCTACTAGAAGGCAATATGAGTCATCTTGGAGAAAATGGGTGGCCTTTGTCAAGGCGAAGAGTCCGCAGGAGATCTCGACAGACTTCTGCTTATCTTTCTTCATCCACCTCCATGGTCAAGGGTTGGCAGCTAACACGATTTCAGCGTGTAAGTCTGCTTTGACAAGACCCCTTCTATAGGCCTTCCAGGTCAACCTAGGTAACGAGATCTTTAATAAAGTTCCGAAAGCCTGCGCTAGGTTCATACCTTCAGCACCTCCAAAGCCCATTTCATGGTCCTTAGACAAAGTTCTTCATTTCGCTTCTCTGTTGAGCAATGAAGAGTGTGCGTTAAAGGATTTGACACAAAAAGTTATTTTCCTATTTGCACTCGCGTCCGGGGCCAGGGTTAGTGATATCGTAGCCCTCTCGAGAGAGGCAGGTCGTGTTCAGTTCCTGGATGGGGGAGAACTGAACCTGTTCCCGGATCCTACGTTTCTCGCCAAGAATGAGTTACCCACCAACAGGTGGGGTCCCTGGAGAATCTGCCCTCTGAAAGAAGATGCATCTCTATGTCCAGTAGAATGCCTAAAGGTCTATCTTCGTAGAACTTCAGACTTCAAGGGTGGTTAACTATTCAGGGGAGAAACATCAGGCTCAAATTTATCTCTGAATCAACTCAGAGCAAAAATCACATATTTTATTCGCAGAGCGGATCCTGACAGTACACCCGCAGGTCACGATCCGAGGAAAGTTGCCTCATCCTTAAATTTCTTTAATTGTATGGATTTTGAACATCTCCGTTCATACACTGGCTGGAAGTCTTCCAGAGTGTTCTTTCGCCACTATGCGAAGCAAGTAGAGGAACTAAAGAGATCTGTGGTAGCAGTGGGTCGCGTCGTTAACCCTACTGTTTAGCTCTGCGAGGAACAGTGGCTTTAATTGGGACGATTAATTCCAGGGTGAGTGTGTAGTTACATACTGTACTACAAACTAAATGAGGGCACTGAGTTGCCCATATAGACTGTTCCATTTCCAAAGGTGAACCTAGCATAAGTGCAGACATGTGTGCCGAGCGTTTCTAACGCTAATGTCATTGATTTGTAATACAGACTTTTATGACTTGATACCTCGGTATCTTAAAAAGTGGCATTTAATGTTTTTTCTTTCAGATAAACAAGTTCTGTTTACTATCATACTTATGCTTAAAGTTTTGGGTTATCCTCTTTATATATGTATATATATATATATATATATATATATATATATTATATATATATATATATATTATATATATATATATATATATATATATATATATATATATATATATATATATATATAATTGTTGTTAACCTGTCTATTTATTGTCTGTCAATAAACTTGTTCTTGAGAACCTTGCGTCTCTTTCACCTGTGTCAATTTATTGGTATAATTGAGCATTCATTCTATGTACCTTATCTGGGATAATTCTAATAGAATTGTTCCCTTTATGCAAGCTATGTTGCAATGGTTTATGATTCCCTTAACGGGAGGACTCCGTCCCATAAGGGGACGAGGGCGGTTTTACTAGTTTCTTCCTATGCGGATATAAACCTTTGTCCAATACAAGTATTGTGCGGATAACTGGTCGATATTTCATATTGACGCAGTGGTTCTTTACAAACTATGCTTTACTTAATATAGGGTGAGACCACTATACTTAGCTTGCCTGGTATTCATACATAGGTATATGTACTCCTTCGAGACTTTTCCAGAGTCTAGTAAGACTCTTCCCTGTAGGGGGCAGGAAGCTCTAACATGGTTTATAGTTAGTTGAAAAGATGTATAACGGTAACATCTTAGGTCTCTAGGTCTAGTCGACCGGGAAAAATTACCTCTGGGGAGTACGGCACGTTCTGAGTATCCAGATACAGTAATGCTCTGGTATACTTCCATCAGGACGACATGGCTTGAGCCCAAAAAACGGATTTTGAGCGAAGCGAAAAATCTATTTTTGGGTGAGATGGCCATGTCGTCCTGATGGACCCGCCCTTGCCTTTCTAAGAAAGGGCTGTAGGACCCCTCCCTACATACAGTATCTGTAGCACCTCGTGTACGCTACAAGGAATACAGATGGCGCCAGTATTGGAGCCAGGCACGCTTACGAAACGGGAGATAGGGAGTCTTGGGAGCGGCTCCCCCTTTTTCTTTTCTGAATTCGTTTCTTGCCAATTGCCCCTGCGATACGTAATCTCTGTTCGGGGTGCAGATTGCCATGTGGCGTGTCAAGAATACGTCCTCTGATATGTCGCGATATCCCTTTCACGAGGGATATTCGCTCCAGGAGTTAGATTTCTGGTACCTTAAGGTAAATTCTCTGGAAATATCGCCGTGGTTGTAATATACCCTAGGAAGCTACCCTATAGGAACTTCCATCAGGACGACATGGCAATCTCACCCAAAAATAGATTTTTCGCTTCGCACAAAATCCGTTATATATAAATGTATATATTTATATATATATATATATATATATATATATATATATATATATATATATATATATATATATATATATATATATATATATATATATATATATATATATATATATACATATATATATATATATATATATATATATATATATATATATATATAT
>NC_090734.1:21864744-21867244 GCF_036898095.1 Palaemon carinicauda | reverse complement strand
CGAATCTACTGTTCGCTATATCAAGAAGGACAAGGGGAACATTAGAAAGACGGCTGCAATCACCTTTAGCAGATCAGCGAAGCGAGTCGTTACAACGCGTAATAAAACGATCGTACGCATGGAAGGTGCTTTAGCTGTGTGAATTGCCGACTGCCAGAAGAAGAACATAGCCTTGGATACGAACACCCATCCGAACAAAGGCTTTGAGCTTGTATGAGAATTTTGCTGCAAAGGAACCTCAATACGACGACGGCAACCATGCTGAAGAAGATGATGATGCAGATGAACCTCAACCAGGGACATCCACTGATTTCCAGCCTCAGAAACAACGTTTTTCCGCCAGCAAAGGATGGTTCGCGAAGTTTCAGAAACGCTTCGCCCTGAAAAGCGTTTCCCCTGCATGGCGAGGCTGCTTCGGCGACACTGCCGCTACTGAAACTTACGTGAACCAGACATTCAAGAATATTATTGCCGAAGGTGGATACAAGCCGGAACAAGTGTTTAATATGGATGAGACCGGCTTGTTTTGGAAGAGAATGCCGTCGCGAACTTTCCTGTTCAAAGAGGAAGCCAAAGCCTCTGGCTTTAATGCATTCAAGGATCGCGTTACCCCTCGTGATGTGTGGCAATGCTGCTGGATTTTTGCTAAAGCCGGGGCTTATTTATAAGTTGAAAAATCCTCGCACTTTGAAAAATAAGAATAAGAATCTCCTTCCCGTGTACTGGATGCATAATCCAAAAGCATGGATTACAAAGATGCTGACCTCCAACTGGTTCCATCAGTGTTTCATCCCGCAAGTCAGCAAATATCTCGTAGAGAAGGGCTTGCCATTCAAGATCCTTCTTCTTATGGATAACGCTGGTGGACACGCAACTGATCTGTCGCATGAGGGCATTCAGGTTGAGTTCCCTGCCACCCAACACCACGTCATTAATTCAACCGATGGACCAGGGGGTTATTAGGGCGTTCAAGGCCTTCTACACGAAGAATACCTTGGCGGACCTCGTTGCGTGTGTGGATGCTGCCAAGATGATGAGGATGAAGACTTTAACTTGAAGGCGTACTGGCGGCAGTACACCATAGCCACGTGCCTGCAGAATATTCAGAAGGCACTGCAAGAGATGAAACCTGCAACCGTGAATGCGAGCTAGAAGAAGTTGTGGCCCCAGATTGTTTACGACGGCGAGGGATTTACACCTGCTGAAATCCCAACACTCTACAGTACGCAAATCTGTGCAGTGGGCTGCCATAATTGGAGGTGACGGGTTTGGCGACATGATGACTGAAGACGTCGACAAGTTGTTGGACTGCCATTCCCAGCCCCTAACTGACGCGGACCTCGAAGACCTGACGAAATCGGCAAGCGAAGAAGAGAGTGAAACCCAGGAAGAGACCCAAGAAAATGTCGAAGAAACGGGCTTAACATTAGAACGGCTTGCCAAGGCCTGCAACCATGCGAAGGAGTTGAAAAAAATATTGCAAGAGTGGGACGAGGATATGGTTCGGTCTATGCAATTCTCCAACAAGGTCGATGACATCATGACTCCCTACAAGATGCTTTTAGATCGAAAAAAGAAGCAGCGGCAACAACTTCCGATCACAATGTTCTTCCAGCCTCGCAAAAAAGAGCCAGTTCCTTCTGCTACTACGCCTTCGGAAGAAATTGAAGAAGTTGAAGAGGTGTCCCAGGAAAAGACACCTCCGTCTGAAGAGACGTAAAATACTACTCATTGGCTGCACAGTAGAACACATCATCAGCTTCATCATCATCATTTCTACTGTGCAGCAAATTCATCGCCATCATCATTCAAGTTTTTCTTGAACTTCTTTCGTGGTGAGTACAGTAACAATCTTTATTTTTTACTTCAATATTCTAATATTTTAATATTTGTGCCTGTTTTATAGTTTAGTATTGTATGCATTAAGTTAAAAGGAAGGTTTTAAAAGTCTACATGTTGTAACCTATCATATTTTTTTTGTTTACAATTTACATTTACGTACGTAAAACAATCTCTCTCTCTCTCTCTCTCTCTCTCTCTCTCTCTCTCTCTCTCTCTCTCTCTCTCTCTCTCTCTCTCTCTCTCTCTCTCTCTCTCTCTCTCTCGTAAATTGATTTTTTTTTTTAAATTTACAGTTACAGTACGTACGTAAAACAATCTCTCTCTCTCTCTCCTCTCTCTCTCTCTCTCTCTCTCTCTCTCTCTCTCTCTCTCTCTCGTAAATTGTTTTCCTGCTTTGCTACGTACAATATGTACTGTACAGTACAGTACTGTATGATTTTATATAGATACGGTAAATTATATTTGTAAGGTAACATATTTTGTTAAATGCTTTTACTGTATCATTATTTATCACTTTCATCATGCGCGTTAAATGCCTTGTTTGTCCTGAGCGTGGTTGTTTACTGAGCGTACAGTACTTTATGACGCCGTCGTTTCAGGCGGCGTCATAAAGAAAAACATTTCATTTGGAAGTCCTAAGAAAAATTAAGTAAAACAT
>NC_090734.1:21847244-21857244 GCF_036898095.1 Palaemon carinicauda | reverse complement strand
CAAATGAGTTACTGTGATTTGAAGTTGTGATTATGTTTGTGCATATTTCGACGATAGCTGCTAACGTCATCCTGATTTTTGGCTCTATCTTTGAGTGATACACCTCATATCATTTGTAAGTTTTCACCTCTCTCTAAAATAACTTTGAAGACTATTATGAAAGTAGAATAATTATCAACGTCATTCAGAAAGATGATAATGATATGCTTTTCAGCTTCTCTGATTCCACTTTCCCAATAGTTTCTCATAAGGTTTCTTGTTCTGCGTAGTCCAATTTGGTATACAGGTTGTTCTTGAACTATTCTTTAGGTTTTTGGCGATTTTCACTCTTACCTGGCGTGAAACTGTTGACAGTATCTCCCTGGTGATTGTCTGTGATCGGAGGAAGAGTAATGGCTGTGAGATCGAGGGTTGTGCATGCGGTGGTGCTCTCGCCTTTGTACCCTTCCAATCTGGAGTCATCCTTGATGCGGAGACCTTTCATTTGAGTATCTTCCAGCTTCCCTTTATGTGTTCGCCGCTTCGGTTTCTTATACACTAAGAACACCACGACTCCAACTTGCAAGTGCATCAAATGGAAACATGTATATTAAGTTCTCAGTTATTAATGATCCGATTAATATATCATGGTAGTATTTACCCATTATATTGCTACTAAAATAGTATTGTAAACAATAACATTATTTTCATTATTATTATTGATTGTAACATGTTACATAATTATGAAAAAGTCGACCTTCTTACTGATTAAGACTATTAGGAACAATATGGAAACAGCAACCACCCCTAAACTAAATCGAGCGTCAGGTGATTCCTGTGACAATTGGCAATTCATGCCACGGTAACCTTGAAAGCATCTGCACCAATAGGACGTCCCCTGAAGGGAACATGTTCCGCCATTCATACACGGATTGTGGGAGCACACATCTATTGGAAGACATCTCTTGCGGTCGTTTGACAAGACGCTTCCTTCCTTGCAACTATTTGTAGCATTGAGACAAAAAAAAGAAGAAAAAATATTAAACGAGTTATTAGCTATGCAGCAGATCATCATAACCATGAAAAACTTGTCTTATTTCACAGACAATGAAATGGGTGTGACAAGAAATATTTGGGTCGAAGTGGAAAACTACTTAATGATAGTTTCAAACATCATCGTTATGCTGTTAGGATAGGATAAATGCCAAAAGCGCTGTGTATCCATATGAATCATTTCAACAATTGTATTGACTGGGAAAACGCCCCACAGATTTTATTCTGTTACTGTAATAGCATTGTCAAAGGTAATATTCAACTTCCTTTATGAAATATTTCAATTATAGAATCTTAACTCCTAGTTCCGGTCTGTTAAAACTAGACACGTACTTTTCCAATTAGATTGTAAGGAAATAGTGTAAACATTTAGTTCACTGTTTGTTACGTTACTATTATGTTATTCTATAAAGACAATTGTATATCATTTCTAAAGACTACCAACTGCACATATTGACGAGGCTTTGCTTGTTTGTGGCTTTCAGTTTATTTTTACCTCCGCCAGGAGGGTATGTTTTCGGTTCGGTTTGTTTGTTTCTCTGTTTGTCTGTCTGTCTGTGGACAACGTAGAGGCCACATTTCTACACGGAATCACTTCAAACTTGGCCAAGTAGTTCCCCAATGTGTATGGAAGAACTGATTAAATTTTGGTCAAGGTCACCCCAAGGTCAAGGTCACAGGGGTCACTGGTGTCACTATGACATAAGTGGCCATATCAAGAGACAGAAATAAAGCACTGACTTTTGCATAAGCCAACAGGGAAGTCCTAGTCCAGGCGCAACCCATGGGTGATGTTCAAATTTATAAAGGTCAAAGGTCAAGGTCATATTGGTGCATTATATCAATGTCATATTAAGTATCAGTGGCAAATGAACAAAGATCACTTGAAGGTCAAAAGTCAAGCAGGTCACTTGAAGGTCAAGGTCACGTGAAGGTCAAGGTCACGTGAAGGTCAAGGTCACCTGAAGGTCAAGGTCACGTGAAGGTCAAGTACATTTGAAGATCAAGGTCACTTGAAGCCAAGGTCATGTGAAGGTCAAGGTCACGTGAAGGTCAAGGTCACTTGAAGGTCACGTGAAGGTCAAGGTCATGTGAAGGTCGAAGTCACATCAATTCATGATTCTAGGACATATGGCGCTCTAGGTCACCTTGGCGGAGGTATGTCCTCTACGAGGACCATGTCCGCGTTCAGGACTTGCTCACTTGTTGTTAGTGTTTTTAATGTGATTCTACTTCTTAATTTACTCAGTACCCTGAAGTAATGCATATAATCCTGTGGATTTTATTCTTAAACATTCATCACAAGCAGTTTTGTGACAGATATCATGTATGTGTATATATATATATATATATATATATATATATATATATATATATATATATATATATATATATATATATATATATATATATATATATATATATATATATATATATATATATATATATATATATATATATTCGGGTAAAATTACATTTTCAGCCAAACTCGGATATCCGATGTAAGACTACATTTTTTTCTGGCTTACATACTTTGTTTTCAACGAAATTGACCTTAATTTCTTTTTGCAATTAATCAGATTTAGATAGACAGGGGACCCCCAATAGCTACTATAATATTTTTTTTTTTTCCGGTAAGATATTAGTGAAAACATATGGAATGAGAGAAACTTTCTCACCTAAACACAATCACCTAACCTAACATAGGAGAAAACCCATTAAATAGGAGCAGCTTTCTGACCTAAACACACACACCTAACCTAACCTAGAAAAAATCATGTAAAAAAAGAGAAGCTATCTAACCTAAACACAACCACCTTACTATTCTAGAAGAAAACATAAAATAAGGAAACTATTTAACCTAAATACACTCATGTAACCTAACCTAGTAGAAAACATGTAAAATAAGAGAAGCTGTCTAACCTAGACACACCCTCCTAGCCTAACCTAGGAGAAAATATATAGATTAAGAGAAGCCGTCTAATGTAAGCACATCCAGGTAACCTAACTTTGGAGAAAACATATAACATAAGAGAAACTGTCTAATCTGAACACACCCACATAACCTTGCCAAGGGATTGAGCATACTCACTTTACCACCCTGTTCCCTTACATCATTTAGGAGGGTGGAAAGCTCCTCTACATAGCAAAACACATCTTTTGGTTAGCCATTTCACCAAGAATACACTCCTGTCAAAACATAACCATTGCAACGAAGTTGACAAAGGCAACAAATAAAAAATATTGATATCCGATTTTGGTTGAAACTTTAATAATGCCTATATACCTGTATGTGTTTATGACTGTAGACTTGTATATGCATTGAATATATACATATATATATATATATATATATATATATATATATATATATATATATATATATATATATATATATATATATATATACTATGACGATAAAAAAAGGCTTTTGAAATGTTAAAACGATTTCAAAATCAACAATTTTTTTTTAAAGTAAAACAAATAGAACTACAACGAAGTTATAATAATAATTAGGATTTTTTTTTTTTTATAAATTTTATATTCTATGGCAGTGTCTTTACGTTGCTTTGATTACTACTTAATTAGCACCAATATCGAGATATTCTTGTTGATCATTAAAATCAATTTTTCATTTTCTGAATAATAGTCCTGTAGAACAGTAGCCATGATATATGGGTGAGGTTGTTAAGGATTTAACTAAAGACACAAAAGTTTCTCTTAACTACACTTGAACACAAAACAATGTGAAAAATTCTCTAGCATAATAGATAAAAAAAAATAATATAGACTCGAGAGAGAAAACAAGTAATCTCCTAAAGTTAATTTCCCACCTCCAAAAATACTTGCGTAATTTGAATTGAGAAAGGATGTAAAGAACAAAGTCATTTATTTCCTCCTCACTGACCTGCACTCGTGCTTCATCCATAGACTTTTACATACCAAAGGAGCCAAACACCCAACCTTTGTACATTGGTCGTCTGAAATGCAATTTTCGACTATGTTTTGAAAATCTGCTGCTTGTGCCCATCGGGTTCCATTGGTATTGGGGGGGAGAGGAAGAAGGTGGCCATCAAGACGAATATCGTCAATACAACCTGAACAAAAAGATACCTAGCGATAGGAAGAATTGGCAAAGGAATATTTTCAGAATGCCATATATCAGAACTATTTGGGAACCTTTTATATGTGAAACTTGTTTGAAAATTCTTATGGCTATATTATTGTGAAAGGAAAATACAAGAAATCTTAGCAAACCTTGTTTATAATCATCTTCAACGGTAAATATGTCTACTCCTGAATAGCGGACTTTCCCACCAATAATTATTCCTTCTTGTAGATCAACATCCATTAGCAAGTGCCTTGAATCACTTTTAAATGATTCATTGTACCATTTTCCATCTCCTTCATCCAGAGAAAGGATGACATTTAGTCCGAAACGAGAAACCGCTGCCAAATGCCATTCTCCATCACTGACATTAATATGAGAGAGCTGAATAGTTTGTTCTTCCTTGAGATGGCTGTTTGTATTGAAACGGAAGAGCAAACAGCTTTTCTCAATCTGTAGAGCACCGAACTCTTGGTTGAACTGATTGGACATATGCAGTAAGATTCCTGTCTCTTCCCACGTTCGGAACCGTAGTTGAACAGTTATACTGTAAGTGTTTGGTTTCAAGAAGAGTGCGTATTTCACGAATGAGTCATTGCCAAAGTAAGTAGGAACAGTTTGTTCACTGCAGGTTTTCCCTGTCCATCCAGGCTGGCATATACATATCGGATGCGATAGGGATCCTTCGCAGTGCCCATGATCACATCGTCCAGGGAGTTTGTTACTTGTTGTAGTTGCATCACCCTTACATATATTCTCAAAAGGTTTACATTTCATATGTGTGTTGTTTTGGAGAAGAGGCTCTGAGAAATCATACAAGTATCCATTAAGCATAAGGTTTCTGATGCACCCAGAAAATGATTGTCCATTTGGGGTAAATGTGTTCTGCGGATTTCTCAAGAAGGAATGTGGGCGAATCCCACCAACTTGCAATGGGCCATTTACATTCAGATATCGGTCAGAAGATGGAACTTTGGTTTCTGCTCGGCAGCTTGAAGTGTCAAAAATACCTTTGCGTTCCTCATGTGGTTCTTGAACAACTGCTGTCATGCAATGATCCACTTCCATCCTTACATTCTGTTAGTTGAAAGAGTAAGAAAAAGAGAGCAATGACCAGGGAAATTGCGTAATATCAGTAATGAATGAAAACTATTTAAGTTAATTAACTGACATCCAACAATTCTTTTCGATAAAATTTACGCGTAAAAATGCGTAAACATTGTTATATAAAAAAAATGATTAGGGAGAAATTAAATTCATCTTTGGTAATTCATTCACATGGAGTCTTACAATACGGCAATATAGAAACATGTATTTTCTATTGAAGAAAATGTAGGGTCAGATAGCAATTGAAATAAACTGGATAAGCTGCAGAAGAAGGAAAAAAAAAAAAACGGGCAAAGACAAACACTTCGACATAAGCTTGCATGATCATAGAATTACATACACACACACCCAATTTCAATATATACATACACACACACACACACACACATACACATATATATATATATATATATATATATATATATATATATATATATATATATATATATATATATATATATATATATATATATATATATATATATATATATATATATATATATATATATATATATATATATATATATATATATATATATATATGTTTCTGTGTGTTTGTATGTGTGTTTGAGTGTGTAAACACAGTAAAAGGAAAATAAAGAGTATAGTTATGCCATTACAGAATTGAAGGCGAAAAAATTATAAAACGTTGATAAAATTTTTAACCAGCTTAATGTTAGGGTAAATTATGCTCACCCTTGTATCCAAAAACAGATCGACTCTATGCCATTGTCCGTCAGCAATGTTTTCTGTTCCATTGATTTTCAGCTGAACCGTGACGGAGCCATAATTAACCAGTAGCCTCAACTTCCCGTTTTCGAGCTCAAGCGAGATAAACTCTTTTGAGAAATGGCCTCTTTCTAGGGATACAGCAAAGGCACTATTGAAAAATATCAGTCCATTATTTTTTAATGTAAGAAATTCAACACTTAAATGGTTTTGACCACATGTGGCTAAGCTTGGGAACCAGCTGTATCCATTGCCTTCGAAAGTCCTCGTCAGCATCTGACACCTAGGACCTCTAAACCCACTTGGACACTGACAACGAATTTCATCTTTTCCTTTGATACACTTGCCATTGTTTTTGCAAGGATTGGGATGACAAGATATATGTCTCTTTAAATTTTCGTTAAAATTGTCAGTTGCTTGACAGACACATTCAGGAAGTTCTTCAACATTAACACTAACTATAGAAGTTCTATTAGCGTCTACTAAATAAGGCTTATAAGAGAGGACGAATTTGCTGGTGCAAGACCCATCACAAGGCACATTTTCGTCAAGACACTCGTTTAATCCTATCATGATGATGCTCAGACCAATATATCTTTCAATGTCTTCTTTGTTCTCCATAAGAAGAGCATTTAATATCCCTGCCTCATAATGCTGACCATCGAAGACCGTAAACCTTAAATCTGTCACTGGAGGTCTACTTTTTTTAAGTCTTAAACTGAAGATATGAACATTATCTGCAACAGTGTTTAACAGCTTAGCCACTTTTTCACGAAACAGGTCAGCTTTACTTTTAATGAAATAATTTTTCATATAATTCCAGGTCTGTATAAAATCTTCATCTGTTATTTTAGCAATTCGTAGAGACGCTGCTTGCACAATGACTTTTTCCGGAACATAATTCACACTAACTGCTACACTAGCTTTGACATTGTATTGCAAATGTTTGTGGTCGTGAACAAGAAATTCCAAAAAATATTGTCCTCTTCTAGTGGCAGCAGTCATGGTGACCATTCCAGAATCTTCTTCCAAGATAAAATTCGAATGTGGTTTATCAGCCCAATTAAAGGTCTTGTCTGTCAAGTCCCAGTCATCAGGATCCTTTACATATACACGTCCAATTTGTGTGTCCTGAGGATGGTTCTCATGTGTATACACTAACACTTGTTTATCTCCTGATTCCATCAGGCTGTCATTTTCATCTCCTATGGTGATGACGAGAGCAGATATGCCAGTCAAAGGCGGATTCCCTGAGTCTGTAATAGCGATCGGGAGGTAATATGTCTTTTGGATCTCTCGATCGAAACCTCGAAGGGAAAACACAGTTGCTGTGCCATTACCTCCGGCCCCTTTTGCGTTGTACTCCACGGCAAACGAGGATTGAATTTCGTCCCTAGATGAAGATAAATCTAACGAGAAGTGAAACGGTGGTCCGTTTCCTCTGGCAGCATCATCATCATCGACGGCAGAAACCTCAATTATTTTTGTTGGCGGGTGATTTTCTGGTAGAATTGGGAAATACCCCTTGCTCAACCTGGGTGCACTGTCGTTTTCATCAAGAACATTGACAATTAGAGTAGCAGTACTAGTCTTTCGGGGAATACCATTATCTGAAGCTTCTATAAGTACAAAATGTTTATGAACAGTTTCTCTGTCTAACTGACGCTTGAGTTTTACACTACCATATTTACTTACGGAAAATTGTCGTAATTTGTCTGATCGTTGATTTATTGCGTAAGATATCTCACTCTTTCCTTCAGCATCCAAATCAATCGAAAAAAAATGACCAATGGTTGTGCCAATGTTCATATTTTCAGAGACGTTCACTTCGATGGTTGTCTCCCTAAAGACCGGGGCATTATCATTCACATCCTTGACTTTTATTTCCACCCAGGAATAGGCAACGTGTGCACTTTCTGGTGTGACCTCACCTATGTCAGATACCAAGATCTGAAACTTAAAACCTGGTCTTTGCTTTGGGTTTTCGAAATCCAAAGGTTTAGCGAGTTTGATAGCCCCAACCCTATCGCCTATTGCCTCTATGGTAAATATTTCTGCCGCTGCTTTATAAGTTTCTGGTATATGAAAATAAAAGTCATTTATTTCATCGTCATCGAGAACTGTGACATTTAATATGGATCTATTTGTGATAAAGAGGTCATTTGACTCTTCTACTTGAGCCTTCCAAATGGCTTTTGCAAAACGCGGCGTTGAGTCGTTGGTATCTGACACAAGAATATCGACTGTTGCTGTGCCTGGAAAGAGAGAAATCGGCAGTGACTGAAGGAGAAAACTAGGTAAAAAGAAATGAAGAAAATAACGATATCATAAAAGAAAAGAATATTGGTAATGTGGACGGTTGTGGTGTAAAGGAAAAAGAAAATAACTGGGAAATGTATTGATTGCAAGAATATGGAGGGGGAAAAAGGAGGTAATGACGTAATTACCGAAGGAAGGGAAAGTAGATTTGAGGAGGTATAAAGCAAACTTATTCTATCAACACTAAATATAAATAATTCAAGTATATATGATAAAAAGTATATCCTAATTCTTTCTTGAGGGAAAGAAATGGTTCGGGCATGGAAAATCAGTTAACACTTAAAATGCTCACATATCTTTGAAAATAATTTAAGTTTGGCCACTGTAGTGTCTATTCCTAAATTATTAGAATTGTTAAAACTAATCCTAGAGAGAGAGAGAGAGAGAGAGAGAGAGAGAGAGAGAGAGAGAGAGAGAGAGAGAGAGAGAGAGAGAGAGAGAGAGAGAGAGAGAGAGAGTGTTTACCGTTGAGTCCGCTTCCATCCATAGCAACGACCTGGAGAAAATATCGGGGGGTGTTCTCCCTATCAAGGCAGCAGATTCTGGTCTTGATCTCTCCGGTGTCTCGGTTCATTTCAAAGACTAGATCACCAGTGGCTTCGTCGACAGCATTTTCTGTGATGGAGTATGTGACCTTTGCGTTGGCGCCTTCGTTGGGATCGTCGTAGTCTTCTGCGTTCATTCTCGTCACAAAAATTCCTCTATCTTCGTTTTCGGTAACGTTGCAGTGATACACAACCTGAGGAAGTTCGGGAAGAGGACTAATACATATGTACACATATATACTGCATGGGTAGTTGTGCGTTGCGTGTGGGTTTGCATCTCTCTCTCTCTCTCTCTCTCTCTCTCTCTCTCTCTCTCTCTCTCTCTCTCTCTCTCTCTCTCTCTCTCTCTGCCTTATTCGAGGAGAAACACAAGAATATGACATACATAACTCATGCTACAAAAGAATTCACTCAAACATATGAATTAATTACAAAAATTATATTCTCAGTGGCCCATTATATATGGAGCAGTTTTCAAACTATGCATAAATGTGCTAACCTCCATAATAAGAACAGCAAAGGAAAATCACTACAAATGTCAAATGTCAACTAAAAGAAAATGAGGGAAATGCTGAGAAAATTGTAAATTGTAAAATTGCAAATTCATTGTTAGGAAAAAGTAATAGCAGGCTACCAAATTGTGTCTTTTGAGAATAACAAGATGGTAATAACAAGACATTGCAGACTCTTTCAATAAGTACTTTTGTGATATTGCAAGTACTCTAGCAAAGGAAATCGGACAATCAAATGTTTCTTATGACTACTATTTGTCTGAACGAGCCCAATGCTCGTTCTTTCTTCGCTCAACACAAGACAACACCTTTAGAAGTAAAATAAAAAATCAAGAACTTAAAATTAACAGCATCAGGATTTGATGATATTCATGTTAAAGTAATCAAAACTTTTTCTTATGAAATTTCCCAGTTTTTTGTTTATATTATTAATAGATCGTTCGACTAAGAATGATTTCCTAAACATAGATTACAAGTCTCACCAATACATAAAAAGGTGATAAATTGATACATAGTAATTACAGACCAGTCTCCATATGACCCTGTCTAGGTTAGATTTTTGAAAAAGCTGTAGCTAATAGATTAACAGATTACTTATCGAAACACTCATTCCAATCAAACGATCAATTTAGTTTCAGACATAAATA
>NC_090734.1:21839744-21842244 GCF_036898095.1 Palaemon carinicauda | reverse complement strand
TATATATATATATATATATATATATATATATATATATATATATATATATATATATATATATATATATATATATATATATATATATATATATATATATATATATATATATATATATATACAGCATATAAATATATATATATATATATATATATATATATATATATATATATATATATATATATATATATATATATATATATATATATATATATATATATATATATATATATATATATATATATATATATATATATATATACATAAATGTATATATATATATATATATATATATATATATATATATATATATATTTATATATATATATATATTTATATATATATATATGTATTCATATACAGTATATATATATATATATATATATATATATATATATATATATATATATATATATATATATATATATATATATATATATATATATATATATATATATATATATACATATATATATATATATATATATATATATATATATATATATACATATATATATATATATATATATATTATATATATACATATATAGGTATATATATATATATATATATATATATATATATATATATATATATATATGTGTATATATATATATATATATATATATATATATATATACATATATATATATATATATATATATATATATATATATATATATATATATATACATATATAGGTATATATATATATATATATATATATATATATATATATATATATATATGTGTATATATATATATATATATATATATATATATATATATATATATATATATATATATATATATATATATATATATATATATTATCATTATCCTCATCATCGTCATCATCTCCTCCTACGCTTGATAACGCAATGGTCTTTGGATATATTAGACCAGTGGTCTCTATTTTGAGCTTTTAAATCAATACATTCATCATCTCCCACTTTACGATTGATAGTCCTCAGCCATGTAGGCCTTGGTCTTCCAACTCTTTTAGTACCCTCTGGAGCCTAATTAAACGTTTGATCAATTAATATCACTTAAGAAGTGTGAGGAACATTCCCAAACCATCTCTAACTAACTCTCACTATGGTCTCATTCACATATAGCACTCGAGTGATCTTTTTTTGGGTTTCATTTCTAATCGTCTCCTGCAATTTAACTCCCAATATCCTCCTGAGGGCTTTGTTCTCAGATCTACTAAGTAAGTTGGAGATTGCTTCATTGCGATACTATTGCTCATGTCCGTACAGTAACACCGATCTCACTAAACTGATATATAGTCTGATTTTTATATGTATTTTCAGGAGATTTGATTTCCAAATTAGCTTCACCTAGTCATTGACTGGTTTGCTTTCTTCAAATCCTTTACTAAACTCTATTTTCTAAAGACCCTGTATTAGAGATCATACTTCCTTAAAACCCAAATGATTCTACATCATTAATCCTTTCTCATTTCAATAAAATTTCATCTTCCATTTTCTATTCCGTTCTCATCATCTCTGTCTTCTTCTATTTATCTTGAGCCGACCTTGTGTGATATTTAATACCATAAATAAATACACGCCTATCAAAATATAACTTTCTTGCGAATGTAATAATAATAATAATAATAATAATAATAATAATATATAATAATAATAATAATAATAATAATAATGATAATAATAATAATAATAATAATAATAATAATAATATTAATAACTAGGATATGCACTTGGTAGATCATATAGGTTACCTACGCCAACGCCACAACACATGACAGGCAATTGAATTATGCACATTCCAACACTAATTTCATGCAAATGGGATAAAAATTTACCACAATATTGGAAAAGCACGTATTTGAAACATTTTGTGACCTTGACATTGACCTTTGAACAAAGCACTCCTAAAAATCTAAACTAATTGCTTTGGATGATGTCCAATCATCCGACCAATTTTCCCAAGATTCAACCAAGATATCGCATAAAGGCTTTTTGACATTTTTACAATCTTGACCTTAATCATATTGTATGTCACAAGATAGACAATTGAAAATTTGCACATTTTAGCACTAGTTTCATGAAAATCGGATAAAAAATTACCATGATATCGCAAAAAGACATTTTTGATGTTTTTGTGACCTCAGCCGTTTACTCTTTTACTCACAAAATCTAATCAAATTGTCCTGTAATCATAATTATCCCACCAATTTTTATGAGATTGGAAAACTATAAATCAAAAGGATGTTTCTGACCTTTTTTTGACCTTGACCATGAACATTTTATAAATCACATGATAGACAATTGAATTATGCACATTTTGGCACTAGTTTCATGCAAATTGGAAAAAAAAAAATACCGCGATAGCGCTAAAAGATTTTTTTTTTTACTCTTTCGTTACCTTGATCTCGACCTTGACTTTCAACCCAATAACTCCAAAAATCTACAATAATTTTCCTTGAATTATGGTGTATCCTCCCATTAAATCTTATGCGCTTCGGTCAAATCGT
>NC_090734.1:21832244-21834744 GCF_036898095.1 Palaemon carinicauda | reverse complement strand
ACGTTAATACATGACTTCACTCATTCCAGCGGCAAGATCCTGCAGTATCAATACCCTGCAGGTGCAGTAATTGTGAAAACCTGATGAAATAATGTAGGAACGCTCTTAAGAGTACCATGCATGATCCTGTATGGAGCCACTGATAACCCTTTTAAATTTGGAGTTGTAGTGAATACCAAAATTCGGCCATTATCTACTGTAGAATTTCTTAATAAAAATATTGCCTGTTTGTGAAAGTTTTAGTTCTGAGGGAATTTTTTCTTTCAATGACCATCGTTCTGATGGACCATCATTGTACCTAATTCGCTTTATAGTCTTTCTCAGCGCATTTCTGGAAGGCAGATGCGGTACAATATCTTGATGATCAGAAAAAGTACCCGATCGAATAATTGGAAATAATACGATTAATTAAGAAAATTTATTTGAATTCAAAAGCTTTCCATCAGAAAGTTAAAATGGTCAATATAAAATCAAGCCTTCACTCGAAATTCTTCAATAAAACATGCATTTTTTTGAGCCACAGGTAGCCTTTTTTAGTGCTGGCGAGGTGAAGATATATATATATATATATATATATATATATATATATATATATATATATATATATATATATATATATATATATATACATATATAAATATATATATATATATATATATATATATATATATATATATATATATATATATATATATATATATATACATATATATATATATATATATATATATATATATATATATATATATATATATATATATATGTATATATATATATATATATATATATATATATATATATATATATGTATATATATATATATATATATATATATATATATATATATATATATATATATATATATATATATATATATATATATATTATACTACTTGAACATGGAAATTACTGTTTTTTTCTCTCTCTCTCTCTCTCTCTCTCTCTCTCCCTCTCTCTCTCTCTCTCTCTCTCTCTCTCTCTCTCTCTCACATACACACAACATTAACCTAAGGACTTCCATTATCTTTTCAAGACAAAAAATAATTGAAACACTGAAGATCCTCTCTCGATCCCTGGGGGTATTTTTGACTGTCAGTAGTATTTGGTGACAAAAAGGCTGGGTACTCTGACCTGACCTCAGGTACACCACTGTTATAGAGACGAACTCTTAAGTGTCAATATAGAAACCTTCTATTCTCAATGCTTCGTATGGACAAACGAATTTTTAACTTCTGATTTCGTACCTTCACGACCGCTAAATGAAGGCAAAGTAAACAACCTGACCAGTTCAATACCTACGGAATATCTGATACCGAGAGTCAAACTAATTATGTTCTTGTCTGAAAAGCGTAGGCTTATAAATCTTAACCTTTTAATTCTTTTGGTTACTCTTAATCTACATAATTTTAGTTCCCAGTATATCTATATCTATCTATCTATCTATCTATGTATATATATATGTATATATATATATATATATATGTATATATATATATATATATATATATATATATATATATATATATATATATATATATATATATATATATATATATATATATAGATATAGATATAGATATATATATATATATATATATATATATATATATATATATATATATATATATATATATATATATATATATATATATATATATATATATATATATATATATATATATATATATGTCATAAGTAACATAATGTTGAAACCGTTTGGGGTCATGCTAATTTCCTCTTCTGCTGCCTTCGCTTGAGATTAGTCATAGACTCAGCTCCGACTGGTATCAAGAGGCTGTTGATGTCTTATATATGACGACTAGATCTTTTTCATGTCTCCACTTTTGTCGTTGCAGGATAATGGGGAGACTACAGCCAGGAAACCGGTAGAAACTGCTCTCAACTTGAAGAGGGGACCTCTACCTAGAACCCCCTAGGCAAGATGACACCTACCCCATGACGCCCAAAGGATTACGTCTTGATAGTCTGCCACGCCTGTTTTCAGTTCGGAGAGAGCCACGATTAAGGGCTAACGCCCCTCCGTTGTGCCCGAGGGCACCCAAGAGAAGCCTTTTTATACTTTTATTTTTCTTGGTGTGATGTGAAGTAACTTTTTTTTGGTCTCCCAGCTGTAGTCTCGCCCGTCCTATGATGTGTATTGAGTAGATGTAAGAGCACGTATTTAGTAGTCATTTAGAAATCTTTTAAATAAAAAGACTATATAATCACACTAACCAGAACTAGTGACTTTGAGAAAGTAATTAAGTGCTCAGCAATGGTGTAATAACTCTTTATTCAAATACATGTAAGTTTGAAAGATCAGATTCGCCTGTCTTATCCCGTTTCCTGAATTATAACTTTGAAAAAATAATTTGTCCGTGCATTGGGACATATACAGCATATATATATATATATATATATATATATATATATATATATATATATATATATATATATATATATATATATATATATATATATATTTATATGCATAATTATA
>NC_090734.1:21827244-21829744 GCF_036898095.1 Palaemon carinicauda | reverse complement strand
AAGGCTTTCACATGCACACTTTTAAGCTTCACACATAAAAGCAATACATGATAAGGAAAGTATTATGCATGAGGTTTTTTCTTTATTTCTATGTTAAGTCTTCCCGCTTCGGATTCCTGTGAACGTTAAAGTATTTTTCGATCCTTTGAATGTGTTTAATTATGGTCTTAATAGAATGATTTATTTACCTTAAAACTAATGTTTATCACAAAAAATAAAATAAAGATTATTTTTCTGTAAGATAGTGAATATGAAATGAAAAAAATACATTGATCAGTGGGAAATACAATTATGGATAAAGGATTTATAACAAAAGATTAAAATACGTTGATATACTTCCTGGTTTATATGGCAATGCATTGTAATGAAAAGTACAATCAGAAATCATAATCTTCAGAGATATTTCATTACAAAAAAATCATATGATAATCCATGTTTTACAAAAAAATTGAATTATTACCTTCATTACGAAGATTTTTCCATTTTTGGAATCGATGGTGAAGTGTGAATTATATGGGTTCTTAACATCGATTCCCTCACCCGAGAGAAAAAAAACTATGTTGTTCTCTATGCCAGAATCAGCATCAGTCGCACTCACCTGAAAAGGGCAACTGATGAGATATATATATCCCTTACATGGGATTTTCAAAATTCTCCAATAGTGGATTTTAATGTCTCCATTTCACTGGACCTCATTAATGAAAATTCTAATTTTAATTATACGCAAACCACCTGAATACCTCCGAACAAATTTATTTAGGTATTTTCCATTTGCATGTAAAGGATCGTATGGTTTTGGGAATGAAATGGCTAGAAAAGAATTATTTTTGGGATGGAGCTCTTTATTTGTGAATGATCTGTAACATATGATCTCCATTTTAACACGTGAAGATTTATCACAAAAGAAATTCAAAATAAATGAATAAAATTCTACTTTCCTGAATGTGTCACTAGGGGCAACCCAAAAGGAAAATCAAGTCGTAGCAGTATTGTTTTTAGACCAAAGACTAGAGAACCACCAACAAATCTAATTCAATTTACAAATCATAGTAACCTTTCTAACCTCATTGGGAATTTTTATTAGATTTTGATATCTACGAGTGTTTGCAACACAGTGTTGAAGTGTAACCAGACTTAGAGTCGGAAAAAAGTGTAAGGGTCAATCATGTAAGTATTATATTGCTACCACATCAATGACTGAAGAGAGACAACTGCTGATAGTAAACATGTTTCCGTGTTCCATTATCATTTGTTTTTTTAGGTATAGTATTAATCTTCTTAGATGACAAAATTTCTAGGTAAAAGTCATATCGAAATAGTTCTTTGAAATTTTACATTCTTAAAAGCTGATCTTTGCTTGCTCTAAGCTTTAACCGTATATTACCTCTCTATTTCTAATAAGATAGCAGGGTGTTGCTTAACTAGGGGAGTACGTGGCTAGTTGCTACAATGTTACTACTTTACCTCTGATTCAATATCTAATGAAGGAAACCTAAAAAAAAATTCAAGCTGTGAAAAGTTTATTATGTATGTTATAATTACCATATAACAAAAGGGTTATATACTGTACTTTTTTCTTTCTGTATATTAGAGAAAATAGCAGAAAAACTTGTATAAAACTTGTCCCATATGCCGGGTAGGTTGTTACATACCATGGGGTACATTGTTTCAAAATATGAAAAATCACTTCCTTTAAAATCAAAAGCAAATTGGTTATCATTTCCTTATACAGAGGTCACTTACATAAAGAGCACTTTCATTTGTGGAACTTCCATTGGTCTAATCTCTGCATTTGATGCTTTTGACTTATTGCTTCCCTGAGTTTGAATTTGGCCATTCGCCACCACATGCGAGACACCAATAATCTTCAAGGTTCTGTCTGTTCCTATTTCCATCAGACTTCAGAAACTATTTGTTGTTAAACTGAGTCTTTTTCATTGAGAATCCTCTTAGTGCTGATGTAGTTTCATCTTCGCAGGTGTGTCTGTTAGTATTGCTCTGTGGCGTTTCCTTTTGTTACATCTATGAGTTTTTTTGGGGGGGTTCCCGTTTTAAATGGTGTCAGCTCATCTGAGGTTTTGATTTTCCCTCTAGGTCTTTGTTCAGTCTTTGTAGGAGATGATTGGCGTATGTAACGTCCTATCATAGCCACCCTTGCTTGTGCTTGCAACAGGGTCTGGGATCGTATTCTCTAGGCTTATATGCTGGGGAGTTGGGTGTTCATGAATAGGTTTAGCGGTAGGTATCATGTAATCTACGCAAACTCCTGTAGGCTATAATTAGAATTTATCATTTGCTTTGGTTTCATTACTCATTTATATAGATTTTGAAATTATATATATCATGCTGGGTAAATTGTTACTGATTATAACATCGACCCCCGAGCGAAATATTTTCCAACGCGTCCTGGATTTTGCTATTTGTTTCAATTTGGGGAAATTAGGTCTAATCATAAATGAAGCCTAAAGAAAGCTATTTTAAAATATCACATTTAATTTAT
>NC_090734.1:21817244-21819744 GCF_036898095.1 Palaemon carinicauda | reverse complement strand
ATATATATATATATATATATATATATATATATATATATATATATATATATATATATATATATATATATATATATATATATATATGTGTGTGTGTGTGTGTGTGTGTGTGTGTGTGTGTGTGTGTGTGGTATTTGCTTACAAGACCACGATCTCCATATACTGCCAAATTATGCAAAGCTATTGTTTTCTTCTATTACTTTTCATAATTTGAACTAATTCGCCAAAAGGGAATCAAGTTTAAGTTATGAGAAAAAACTATAGAATTATAAAAAAATAAATAGACATGCGCAGGACATAAAACGATAATTGCAGACAAGAGATGAACATTAAGAATAACTGAATGGGTATTTAAACATTGTAAAACAACACAGAGAAGGGAGAGATGACGAATGATTGGCGAACTAACAAAGTTTGCGCGTGTAGAATGTCACAGAGAGATCATGCAAGACGCAATTATAGTGACATGTTTGAGGCCTTTGCTCTTCAGTGGAATAGTAACGGATGATGGTGACGGATATATATATATATATATATATATATATATATATATATATATATATATATATATATATATATATATATATATATATATATATATATATATATATATATATGCAGAAAGGGTATATATACTCCTTCAGAGCACGACACATACTTTGGTCCAGGTCTCGAACAGCAATAGAGAGCACAGTTGTTCCGGTGGGTTCATCTTCAGGTACCTCAACTTCGTAGATGTCCTTCTCGAAGAAAGGAGGGTGCTTGTTATAACCAGCAACATCGCCACGGATGAACTTGGTAACTGAAATTCAGCGAAATAATTTTATCAGTAATATTAGAAAACATAATTTCATCATTAAGATGTTACTTTTATGGTACTAAATATATATTTTCGAGATATATAATGCCGGATTCTCATTCATTTTCTTTTAAAAAGAATAAAGATAAGGTAGGGGGCCTTAACCTTTTTCCATGGAAGTACCATATAACCATTCTAAATATATATGAGGGCTAGATATTTTGATTACTAATATTTTTTGTATAAACAAATGTAATATGGAGAGATCACTTATTGCTAAGAAGTTTATGTTCCTAGGAACAAAAGGCATTGAATAGCAAGTTATTTTAATTGTACAAAAAAAAAAAATGCCAGATTTTGACCAATGATATTAGAATTAGATTTAGTGAGAATCTTGATGTTGCATCTTGTTTGAAAGTTTAGTAGTACCTATTTGATAGCTGTAATAAAAAGTCTTAGCATTGATGTAAGCATAGATTTTATTATATTCATTCTGGATTTTTTTTTTACTTATACTGTACATGTAAAATCAATAGCAAAGTTTCTCAAATATGGCTATTGTTCACGTAAAGAGCTTATTTGCTCTAAAAGTTGCGCTCAAGGCACTACTGGTTTGTAAATCTATTATTTCTATCTGAAAACGCCTTGAAATTTACACTGGTGACACACTGAAAGAGTTCTGATACATTTTGATTTCCTTATCATCTTCTTATGATCCTAAAAGTCTTAAAATCTTTTTGTGACTTCCTCCTTTAGAAGTACGATTTCTTCTCTGCATTTTTCTTTTGGGACAGATGAAATGGTTTTCTTCTCATTCACCAACTCATGACAATTAGAAAAATTACACAAAATGGACTTCTACAAACTTCCAAATGATTTCTGTTGTGTAAGTCTTATGTTCAAATTATTTAGGTGGTCAGTTATTTAAGATAGGAGAGATAATAATAATAATAATAATAATAATAATAATAATAATAATAATAATAATAATAATAATAATAATAATAAAACAGTATGGATCTGAAAATGCTTCCCTTATTCTGTGAGAAAAATTTCCATTTGATGACAAACAGAAAAAAAAAAAACCTGAGTAATCTGCCTCTGCTAAGCCATCACACCACTGTATGGTAAATTAACTCCCCTTACTCAGAGTTCAATTCAGATAATAATGCTTGAAACTGCAGATAATTCAAGCTATGGCTAGTGATAAAATTTATAACCATTTTCAAAACCTCTTTATTTCAAATTCTTTGCTGCATAATGACTGTTGGTGAATAATGCCATGTAAATTTTAGAATTATCAACTTCAGTGAAGATGTTCTCAAAATACTCTGCTTTGCTTCCCGCCTTATTTCTTGGTCCATCCTTGGTTACATTTTGATCTTGTCCCTACCTAATTTAAGGTCCCTCAGTGCTTGTGATACTTCTAGGAAGATATATTCAGATGTTGTGGGTGTCCTTTATGACTCGTAAGGCGTGTATACCGTGAAAATTGCGGTCAATATAAATATAAGAAGATGTGTCGTATCCAAAACGTCACAACTTTCAACCAAACCTAAAGAAAAATGTTGAAAGCTACAGGATTTTTGAGATAATATTGAAAACACATATCTCCAATTAAATCTTCCATACGCCTTGTGACTTTTGCAGCCGGCAAACTTATATTTTCGGATATATTTCTTTAACAGTTTTTTCACCATGCAC
>NC_090734.1:21794744-21799744 GCF_036898095.1 Palaemon carinicauda | reverse complement strand
TGTGTGTGTGTATACGTATATATATGCATATATATATATATATATATATATATATATATATATATATATATATATATACATTTATATATATATATATATATATATATATATATATATATATATATATATATATATATACATATATATATGTATGTATATATATATATATATACATATATATATATATATATATATATATATATATATATATATATATATATATATATATATATATATATATATATATATATATATATATATATATATATATATATATATATATATATATATATATATATATATATATAAATTAAACATTTGAGATTTCATCAGACTAATTTTAGATGTGGCAAACGTCATCAGTGTCTGAATGATTTATAACTGGCATTACTTTATTGAAACATTCCAATAAATAGCTAGGTATGTGATTGCTTGGTCACTGCTAACTGAAATCATTTATTAATAACTATTCCTTGTCAGTGCTTGAAAATATACATAAGGACAACAGAAGGAAAAGAAGAGAATGCCATTTCTGACAGATATCTATACACTAGGGCCACTATTCCCGACCTCTAACAATAAAATGGGTTCTTTAACAAACGCTAGGAAACGATAAAGCAAGGAATTCCTTTTTTGTCACAACTCAGAAAATATAAATTTAAAGTAGAAACCATTTTTAATCCACAAGTAAATGTATACTTTCTTTAGAAAAAATACCCCAAGGTTAAAAAAAAAAAAGAAAATTGGGGTTATAGGATGGAGTTATATCTGTAATTAGACCTCAGGATATATGCATCAGTATTAAAGATATAAAACAGAGGAACTACAGACTTAGTGTTCAGCTCTTGTCTTAACCCAATCAATGAAATAGTACTACAGTGTGTGGCCTGTTAACTATGCATCTCTATAGAGGATCACTTATATAAGTTCTCTCCTCACTAATTATTGCTAACCTTTTGTAATGTGTAAAACTACTGTACTATTATAACATGATGTGACAAAAAAAGAAATAAATAAATAAATCAATCAATCAATCGTTGGTGTAAAATGGGTTAATGTGTTGATTGAGTGCATTTGCAGGCCTTTGTTCAGAGAATTTTCTATAAAATCACTTTTAGAATGCAATTAAAGGATGTCTCGAAGGCATTGTCATTTATCGTTAAAAAAAAAAAAATACATTTTTTTTTCTTTTCACTATTGCCCAACTGTAAGAAGTTGCTCTAGTGGGCTATTGCTTTCCAGTCATCCTTGGTTAACATAATACGTATTTATAAATATAGGTATTTTTAGTAATAAGCTGCTGTGTAAATAACTGATTTCTGTAGTTGTATCAGGACTATGCTTCTCAAGTAATTTATTCATGTAATATGTATGTGGGTATTGCGGTAAAGCAAAAAATTGTAGGAATAGATTTATAGAATCTGGAAAATTCTAGGATTTGTCTAACAACATTGTATAACAGGGCTTTGTATTATTTGATGAAAATTACAATACAAATAATGTAAACAGAAAACTGTAAAATCAATTGGCCTGAAGTTTCTTCCAAATTTCAGTAGAACCATTCTACTCCATAATATCATTCATTCTCCATCAATGGGGTATCGGTGGAACTAATCCGCTAGATATATCTGTGATGAAGGGAATCACTAATGCTGGGCTGCTGACTTGACAGACGACTGTCAACGTACTACTAGAGGCCTAGGAACACTTTTTTCTTGGTGGGGGTGGGGATGGGGGGGGGGGTCAGGGTGCCTCCCCCCCGATAGCTTTTTACAAGAAAACCCCTTTACATACGATTTTATGGCATCTGACAGCAGGCAACAACAAAATCTTCTTTTTGGACGATTTGTATGTGACTAATCACAAGTTATACACAATAACTAGATAGAATATACCTGAAGGCCTACTTGATGAATCTACAAAAAAAAAGAAAAAAAAAACGGTATTATTTTGTTATAAATTGATTCCAGTATTAATCAAATATTTATTTTCTATTATCTAAGGTTACAATGTTTTCACTTGCGATTTATCATACCTTACATTTCTTTATCACGTAAAATTCTCTCCGTAAATATTTTACAGCCATTATATTAATGATTTTGTCTAATTTCTGGATTACAAAAGACGATTAGCTAGTTTTTTCTTTTTATTAGTTATCATGTTAATTGTCTTTAGTTTTAAACTCTGATGAAAGGTATGAAGATGAGAATCTCCATATATATATATATATATATATATATATATATATATATATATATATATATATATATATATATATATATATATATATATATATATATATATATATATATATATATATATATATATATATATATATATATATATATATATATATATATATATGTGTGTGTGTGTGTGTGTGTGTGTGTGTATATCTACACATCTGTGTGTGTATTTGCATGTTCTTGTGCGTGTGTAGGCAAGGCTGATACTCGGTATGAGAATCGATACTCTAATAAAACCTTTTTGACATGAAAAGTAATACTTCGTATGAGAAAAATTTATGTAATATTATTATTATTATTATTATTATTATTATTATTATTATTACAAGTTAACTCCAGCTTGAAAAGCTGGATATTATAAGCCCAAGGTCCCCAACAAAGACCAATAGTCCTTTGAATAAAGAAAAAGGGAAATATAAAAACTACATGAGAAGTAATGAACAATCAAAACGAGATATTTTAAGAAAAACAGTAACTTGAAACAGTTAACATTAGGTCATAACTACTACAAATGATTCTGCCCAGGTAAACATAGAAATATTAATATTATGACATGAGACAAAAAATGAACCTGTAATGGAACGAACATCTCAATGTGACATGACACTCTCGCTTAGAAATTTGTCTCTTCTACTTCTTTTTATAGGATGTAGAATATGTTTAATATTAAGCCATTGCAAAATTTCTAGGAAGGTAATCATATCGAAAAGAGTTGAAATATAAAACCTTATTCTAAAATTAGTTTAATTTTCAATAGCTAAGCTCTGACTCTTGTGAGGATAATCGTATGTTAAATACGACAAAAAGTAACTGAATTTTTAATCTGTGTTAAAGGAGGTATGACAGAAACTCATCGTCATAACATAATATCATACGATTTTTCATTTTTTATTTTACTCACCTTTTGCATATAAAATAACAAATTAAATGAATGCCTTTTTTTTTTTAAAGAAAAGAAAGGTAAAAGTTGAAAATAATCTAGATTTCAATAATGAAGTTCTCCTTGAATGGAAAGTGAAAAAAAAAAAATAACGGAAACTGATCAAAACAGAGAACATAAAACCGGATTAAAATGCATCAGGACTAGACATATAATGAAAATCATTTTGTATATCGGTGCTAATATATATGTATATATATATACATATAAATATATATATATATATATATATATATATATATATATATATATATATATATATATATATATATATATATATATATACATGTGTATATATGTATATATATATATATATATATATATATATATATATATATATATATATATATATGAATATGTATATGTGTATATATATATATATATATATATATATATATATATATATGTGTGTGTGTGTGTGTGTGTGTGTTTGTGTGTGTATATATATATATATATATATATATATATATATATATATATATATATATATATATATATATATATATATATATATATATATATATATATATATATATATTTCTAATTATCCAGTTAATGGACAAACAAAAACAGTAGGGTAATCCACTATGAAAGGCATTTATTGATTAGGAAAAAGGTTTGGATTTTTTCTAATTTCAGCAGTAATGAACACACTTCAGAGATGAGTAATAGATCAATCTTGTGTTAGATATCTACGCAGGAAGTAAAGCAATCCTGACACTACATAAAAATAGTGAAAAAATTCTGATTGAGAAAGGAGTAGGACGGGGAGTCACCATCTCCATCCTTAATTATATTGAGCCACCATAGAAGATATCTTTTTTTTTATAGAATTTGGATTAGGAAAATGAAGGAATCAACATAAATGGGGAATACCTTAATACCTTAAGAATTGCAGATGACACAGTTCTAGTTAGTGAATTAGGGGAAAAAATTGCAAAAGATGACAGAATAATTCGTAAAGAGAGAGCATATATGTATTAGGTGTGCTACTGTTATTAACACACCATCGAGTATGTGTTGTTTGAGATGTTGAGTCTTGAATTAAAGTCCAGCATTGTAACTTTAAAATGGTTTTATTCTCTAAAAACAACAGTGTTAAAAACATCTCCATCACAGGAGTATAGCTGGTTTGTTCGGATGACCAATTAAGGTGTATTATATTTAAGAACTGGCTAAAATATCGATATCACAGATATCATATGTTTAGTTGTCTCAGCATTTAAACACAAAATGTAAACTTTACATTCGTCTTGGAAGACACATGCATCCAGTGACGACACAATCTTTCACACGGTATGCATTTGTGTTTATGCTTCAGAAAAATGTTACATTGCTGAGGGATGCAAAATACATCCTGTTATGATTTTATCTGACTACAGCAAATCTCACGCTAGCTGCTTCTTTCACAATGACATATTACGTCATGTGTTTTAAACATGTATTAACTAACTATTACATATGTAGGACTAAAAAGAATGATGAATGGAACTATGATAATGTTCAATTTGAATACAATGGGGGCAACCAATAAGTGTTATGAGAAAGACTGTGGACTTTTTTTATGATTTTGATAGGTCAGACTGGACATGCAACTGAAATTAAAAGAGAGGATAAGCAAGGGATAGATTACATAGCAATTAGTATAGAAAATAAGAATATGGAATTTGAGAAGCTACTATACCTAAAAAGGAAAGTATTTAATCAGATGGTGTTAACAGTATGAACTTATGCATCATAAAATTGGAGCCTTACTAAAGTCTTAAAATATGAGATATTTACTACTCATAGAGGTAGAAAAATAGCAGTAATAG